>NC_043995.1:32711566-32791566 GCF_902150065.1 Myripristis murdjan | reverse complement strand
ATCTCAGATCAACACAAGATCCTTTATTTCATCGCCTCAGTGTGTTTCAGTTTTAAAAGACCTGACCTGTAAAAAGTGACCTAACCCTCTCAGATTTGCCTTCTGAGCGCATTGTGCCGACTGTGCAGTTTGCTGGAGGAGGGATTTTGGACAATTCTCTGAACTAGAACGGAGACTGTGAGCCGGGCAGAAACTCCCACAGACACTCCAACATCTGGCAGAAACTCCCACAGACACTCCAACATCTGGCAGAGACTCCCACAGACACTCTCCAACATCTGGCAGAAACTCCCACAGACATTCCAACATCTGGCCAAAACTCCCACAGACACTCCAACATCTGGCAGAAACTCCCACAGACACTAACATCTGGCAGAAAGCCTCCCAGAGGAGTGGAAGCTGTTCTGCTGCAAAGAACCGACTCCACATTAAAGCCTCTGGGTTCAGGATGGAGCTCATGGTGGAGGAGTGTACATGTCTCCTTTTAACAAAATCACCTTAATGAGGATTTGGTTTGACTCCGTGTGTTTAATCCCAGTTTCCAAAAGCTCTGTGCTGAGCTGATACGTTCAGGCATTAAAACCAACATCCAACTGAGAAACTTATTAAAGTTGTTAATATCCAAACTAAGTAAGGTGATATATCGCTCTTTTTTTTTTTTTTTTTTTTTAATATTATGATGAACCCTTCCTCTCCTGCTGCCTGCACTCAGCTGAGGAATGTTGTGTTTATAGTGTATTGTTTTTTTTTTTTTTTTTTTTTTTTTTTTTTCAATGAATGAAATAAAAATATATAAATGAATAAAAACAACATCCCACTGAGAAAGTTATTAAAGTTGTTCATATCCAAACTAAGTAGGTGATATTTGGCTCTCAGCTGTATTCAAACTGTCAGATTCCTCTGATAAACACTGCGCGTCTGTTTTGAATTATGAACCCGACAGAAATGTTAAAAACGAAACCTTCCTTGTCGCCATGTGAGGAACTGTTTAACAGAAGTGTAAAACAGATATTTTGTATTATGAGTTGTTGTTATTATTGTTTGTAGAGGCGGAATGTGACTCACAGGCTGAGCGGCTCTGAGCAGCAGGGTCTGCCATGTTGGCTCTGTTTCTCCTGGAAGACTCCCGGCTGGTGAAAACAACAACAACAACAACAGCAACAACAGCAAACTGTCCGGTAAAAAAATGAAATCGTTTCAAATCCCGAAAAATCAGAGTTTATTCGGAGCGAAAGCCTCCGCTGTCAAACCGCTGCGAGCTGTTTCCTGTCTGCAGTTTGAAAGCTCCCGCCGCTCTCTGATTGGCTGGCAGACCGGCGGCTTCTATGATTGGCTGGAGTCTTCGCGCTCTGGATTGTGGTCCATGTAGTTTTCTCTGGGCGTTTCTCTCCAAGTTCGAACTTTTGAAGTTGGGACTAATAATGGGAATAACCAGATATCCTGTAATGTTTATAAAAAAAAAAAAAAAAAAAAAAAAAAAAGATATAAACACTACACTAATTTAATTAGATCTTATTCTTTTTTTTTTTTTTTTTATCTTTTTTTATTGATTTATTTAATCTGTAATATGTGGATACTGCTGAAAAACTACGAATTTCCTGCGGGATGAATAAAGTATCTATCTATCTATCTATCTATCTATCTATCTATCTATCTATCTATCTATCTATCTATCTAATTAAAATGAATTACAGCCTACAGATCAGAGAGCTACTTTTGATATATATTTGATTTCCCTGATTTGATTTGATTGATTATATATTATAATAATGACTACAACTCTGCCCCCTTCTTGTTTTCATGGGTTAATTTATCAGTTTTACAAGTTATGAGTTCTCTCCTCTGGTGTTGCTACCATCCGCTGGTTGGTGTGAAATGCATGCTGGGATACCTAGCTGTTCTGAGTCCACACAAGTCACCGACCGATGCATCCTCGCTAAAAGGGGCGGAGCAAGAACACATCCAGGAATTTGGATCGAACTTGGTCCGATGGGAACTTTGAATTGGAACAGGACTCGGGTCGCGACTGATGACGTTTCATGAGTCCGCAAGAACACAAGAACACAAGTACACAGGAACACAAGTACACAAGAACACAAGTACACAGGAACACAAGTACACAAGGACACAAGAACACAAGAACACAAGTACACAGGAACACAAGTACACAAGGACACAAGAACACAAGTACACAAGAACACAAGTACACAAGGACACAAGAACACAAGAACATAAATACACAAGTACACAAGAACACAAGTGCAGGCAAGAATGTGAATTGAGAAACGCCCTCCGTCTCTGTCTCACATTTAATCCAGAGAGTGCACATTTCTCCTTTGATGCACCTTGGGCATGGACCGAGCAGAAAAATATGATTCCCTTCTTTGAAAATTTCTAAAGTTCCTGTAAAAGCTGCCTTTTAAAAAAAATTCACAAGCTCAGAATATTACTGACCCTAATTTGACTCCATAAACATGTTGCTGTTCTACATCATTGAGCTGGGCTGTGTTTGGATGTCGCTCATATGACCCGCACGCCTGCTTTGTGTTGCCTTTCTGTCTTGTCATTTTTTAAAAAAAAAAATTTACCTGTAACTACTGGGCTACCATTGTGATCAGGTAAAAAAAAAAAAAAAAAAAAAAAAAAATGAGGAATTGCTTGTATAATTATATGTATTCATATATACACATTAGTAAAAAAAAAAAAAAAAAAGGAAAAAGGAAAAAAAAACTAAAAGAGAAAAAAATGTAAACTCGCAGCTGAATAATATATATATTAATACAAGTGATGGGGAACATGTGATTGTGTTCAAGTGGATGGACGACTGGGACACCGTACTGTGGGCCAAGGGTTTCCTCTTATTGTTTAAATTTTTTAACAAAACAAGTAGAACACTACAACAACAACAACAACAACAACAACAACAACAACAAAAATCTAAATTCTCCAAAAACAAGGTCTAGCAGGCGTCTTCATCTCCAGTCTGATGGTGTCTCTCATAGGCGAGGTGTGTCTTCTCCGCAGGGTCTCCACCTTGTCGTGGTGGAGAAGCTGGTGTGTACCGAAGATCCCATGAGCAATGCCGTCTGGAGTTTAGCTCCTGGTGGGGTCACCCTCGGGGGTAAGGCTTAGGGAGAGCTACCAGACAAGGAGTGATTCAAGCCAGACCTCGACTGTGGTGCAGGTGGAGGAGGATGGTGTCCAGCAAACAGGCGGTGCAGTCCACGCCACTGGGTGCTGGTCTGTCTCTGTCCACCTGTCCAGGGAAAACCAGACTTCACACCCCATCTCAAGCCCTGTGGTCACCAGCTAACCCTAACCCTAACAGGCGGTGGGGGAAGCAGAGTCCTGGCTGGACGTCCATGTCCAGCGGGATCCCCTCTCTGCTGTCACAAGCTATGGACCATTTCTCTTACCTTGGAAGTGACCTCTCCTCAGCGGCAGGCATCAGGATGGAGTCCTTGAAAACGCAGTGAAAACACAGCCATGATTAATGAAGAGACTCAGTCCAAGCCTTTAGAACAGTGGTGCCCAACCCAGTCCTCAAGGACCCCCTGTCCTGTAGGTTTTGGTTTCAGCTCTGCTCCTGCACAGCTGACCGAATTACGGCCCATGCACCTTCATGCACAGCCTGTTCAGGTAGATCTGTTTCAACCAATCAGCATGAAACAGCATGATGTCAAGGCCATCCACAACCTCGCCCCTCCCTATCTTTCGGACCTCCTTCACATTGCCTCATCCTCCCGTTCCCTCAGATCCTCCTCCTCCATCCACCTCTCTGTGCCCTCCGTCCGCCTCAGCACCATGGGGAGCAGAGCCTTCAGCCACTCTGCTCCCAAACTCTGGAACTCACTCCCCCCGGACATCCGCAACATCGACTCTTTCCCTCTGTTCAAATCTAGACTCAAAACTTACCTGTTTAAAGCTGCGTACTCCCTGTAATTGCATTGTTTCCTTTGTATTTGCATTTTTTCCTTTGTATTTTAGTTAGTCTTTTACCTGTGTTTTTATTGCTGTTTCATCTTTTGTAAAGTGTCCTTGAGTGTTTGTGAAAGGCGCTTATAAATAAAATGTATTATTATTATTATTATTAAACCCTTAATTGGATCAGGTGTGAAAGAGCAGAGCTGAGACATAAACCTGCAGGACAGGGGGCACTTGAGGACCGGGTTGGGCACCACTGCTTTAGAACCAGGTGCCTGGAGCAGCTCCGCAGAGCAGGATCATTAAAACAGGATCATTAAAACAGGATCATTTAGACCGGGGCCTGTGTCTCTAAACAACAGGAACTTGTTTAGTGCTGTCCTCTCTCCACCAGTTTGACCACTGGTGGTTAATTATCATCACCAGGTGACTGTAATTAAGGTAGTGCTGCTGCCTTTTGACTTATCTCTTTAGCGGGGGTGGGAATCACCAGAGACCCCACAATAAAATATTATCACAATATTTATGTCACCATATGATAGTGCGGCGATTTGAAATATTTTGTGATGCATAGCAATAACATGTATTGTGATATAGTGAGATTTATTAACCTTTTTCAACTGCAAATTATTAATGTTACATCCTCAAGGGAAAACTTTGTCAACATCTGTTTTATGTAATAAGATAAAGTTTTCATTCTGCTCATCTCTCTTCAGTCATTTTTACTGAAACAAAATGGGACAAACTGTCAGTATCAATACCATATCAATACTTCGCATCTGCACATTGACTTGGTATTGCCAGACAAAATATTGTGACACTGTGCTGGGTTGTTTTTTTTTTTCCAACTCCTAATCTTTAGTCTACTGAAGCAAGAAAAAAAGAGCATTTTGAAAGCATTAAACTGAAATTTCTAATAATTTTCTTTCAATCTTTCTATTTCCATAACTCAGCTTGGAGATCAAGGCGGGCAGGAATTCCCCGGGCGCTGAGCTGATGGAGGTGAAACCCTGGGATGTACACTGTTGAGCAAGGCATTGGCAGATCTGCCAGATGAATGTCATCAGTCTGTGCTCTGTTTGCTCCTGCAGAGCGTGTTTTGGGAAATCTCTGGAACGGCGTCAAATCCAAAGCCAAACATGAACTTTGAACTTTGTTCTGGTTGCAGTTAAACTCTTTAAAAGACGGCAGGTGCTGGTGGTCGACTCGTTTTTATTGAACAAAAATGTTTCCAAAGTTTGTTTGCACATGCTGTTATACACCCAGGACAAATTATTACTTAATTACTTATTACTTTTAAAAATAATCCAGATTCATTTTGTAGAAGAACTGGTGATGATGCGGATGCACCAGTATCAGTGATGGCAGTAGTTCAGGCAGGTTGAGGTAAAGTGGGTACAACAAAGAGGTAAATTGCAACACACAATCAAAATAAAACCTGCCGGGAAATTTTCTCTTTCACATCTATCATTTTGATGAATGATTTCCTCCAAAGTAAACATGCTGTGTTTACTCTCCCAGCTCAAGCTGTGACATGCCGCCTACACAGGGAGGAGTGTGGGAAACACAGGGTTTATAAAAGACACCTGAATGCCTCGCTGCATTGAGGCCCCCAGGTGATAAACTGTCATGTCTTCCAAGAAAATGCTCGTGTTGACAGCAGCTCTGATGCTGCTGCTGGCAGCTGTGGAGGCATCTTCAGGTGGAGGTGAGTCACTTTCGTTTTGTGTCATTATCTCTGTGTGTTGAGTTAGTATGACGGTTACCAGGAAGTCAAAGGGAGGAAAAAAGCCAGCAGACAGGGTGTAAAAAAAAAAATAATAATAATAATACCCCCCCCCCCCCCCCCCCCCCCCCCCCCCCCCCCCCCCCCCCCCCCCCCCAGAATTTCTGAAGTTATGAATTTACAACCAAAAAACTCACGTCCTCTCTGAGATTAAAGTGGTGAGTTCACAAGAAAAACACTCACAAATTTGTGATTTGCATTTACAATTTTATATCTGTTTTAGAACTGATTTTAAAATTTGAGCCTTAACTTTTGCATGACGTGGCTTAGAGTTACCTGGCCGAGCCTCCAAATCATGACTCAGCAGCTCGTAGCTTGAGCTCCTCAGGTAAGGTCCTGTCCCCCGGTCAGAGCTGAAGACCCACATGACTCCAACACTTTGGAACAACTCACCTGAGGACCTTCTTCCTTTTCAGTCTCTCAAGACTTACCTCATGTTTTTTCTTATTCTTAATTATAATTAATTACTTTAGCATGGAGTACCGAACCTGCAGCAAAAACACACTGAAGGAAAAATAGTTATTAACTTTAATAATTACTCACAAAAGCACAAGTGCACAGGAGAGCTACCCAGTTCCAGTGACTGGAGTGATTTTAATGGAGTCATTTCCACCTTTGATTTGTGACTTCTCTGCCCACATCATCAGGCGGCTCTCAAACCTACAACTTCGACATTTCCAACCCGGCTGACCTGAGGAGGCTGTACAACATGCCGGTGTACCAGGCTGACAGGATGAAGAGGCCGCTGGAGGGCATGGGCTTCCAGCTGGGACCCCTGAGCCACTCCGGAGTCCGGTCAGTCCACAACGCTTTCTATCATCATGCACTGCAAAATCAAATCAAATCAAATCAAACTTTATTTGTATAGCACCTTTCATACATAAAAGAAATGCAACACAAAGTTCTTTACATTAAAAGACATACACCCCCAATCCCCCACCCCCTCATACGCACTCACACATGCACACACACACAAATACAACGTATTTCACACATGCATACACCCCAGGCATACACCCCATCACACTCCACCCCAACCCAACCCAAAGACAAAATAAAATATCTCTGTTGGAGCACATTTTTTTGTCTCATGTTCTGTCCTGAAATCTTATTTTTTATTAAAGAAAGTGGGGGAATCTGCCACTGGGATGACATAATCCCACTTGTCTCAGGTGCTTTTCTCAGGATAAGAAGCTAAAATGTGTAATTTTAGCTTAATTTTTCATTAAAATGTGTTTTATTCTCATAATTGGGTGTACAAAGATCATGAAACTGGAGAAACTGCAGTCATGTCTGTCAGCTGGTTTCTCCTGAGTCAAGCCAGTGAGACTAACTAACTGATTAAAAAAAAAAGACAAAAATCAAAACTAATAAAAAATACAAAGGTATGATAACTCTGTTGGTGCTGAGGTGAAACTTGTTTTCCTCACAGGGTGACGCTGGCTGACGGCTCTCAGTGGCTCGTCCACAAGGGAGGCGGATTTGGGATCAGCTCCCAGACGGTGGTGGTCAGCGCTCGGCACATGAGCTCCAGCTGGAGGGTAAGACCAGGACACTGAACGTCACCCAGTTTGAGAAGCTGTCTGGGATGAATCGAGAAGAACTTGGGAACACGCTGAGTTTTAGATGTCAGTGTATTCCCGACATGAAGCAGCGGCTCCAGACAGAAACGTCTGAACTCTTCTACAGTTTGTGATCTCTTCCACAAAACAGACACCCAACTCTTCAGTGATGTGATATATGAGATGTTAGTGGTGCTAGAGGAGAGGTCATGATGTCACCAGAGCTGACAGGGTTCATCCTCTGAGGAGCATGGATGTACTTTCCAAATCTGATGGCAAAATGAGTAGATTTCTTGCACTCAAAAGAGCGACTTCTTTACAGCTTCACTTCGTTTGTTTTAGTTATTACTGAGATCGCATTGAAAGAAAAAGCCAACAGTAACTCAACTGGCTTTAACACAACAGACAGAGAAAATGGTTGAGGGTAGTTTTTAAACCCATTGCCACTCTTTATTTTTTCTCTGCAGATTGTCGAGACCAAAAATTTCCAAGGGCAAAGGACAGTCTCTGACTTTGTGAAGGCCGGCGGCACCGACTACAGTCTCCTCTTTGATAACTGTCACCTGGGAGCAGGTCGAATGATGAATTAGTGAATGTGAACTTCATCTGTGTTGCTTGTTGTCCTGAAAAAAAGTCGGTCACAATTTAAAGGAACTGTTTCTTGTGTCACATAATAAAGACGGGGGAAAAACCTACAGCTGGTGTGTTTTTCTTCAGTGAGTGTTTGAAACTGAAGATGACCTTCTCTTCCCGTGAAATTAACATGAAGGGAATTATTTCACAATATAAAATGTAATCATACACAACACTGAGATGAAAAAGATGTGATTAAAAAATGTTATATCAGGACATAAAAGGTACTTGTAGTCATACAAGCACAGATCTGCACTCTTGTTTTTTTTTTCAGTTCTTTGTTTGAACAGATGGGGGCGCTTTTCAGTCAAGTCAGGTCATACTGCTGCAGGCATGACTACCACAGGCTGTAGGGAATCTGACAAAACATTATCATTTCACCGCTTCCCGACTGATGAACAACTATTTCAGAGTAAAACAACATATTTAATCACCTGTTAGCTACCATTAGACAACAGCTACCATTAGCATTCAGCTACGATCTAGCAAACAGGAGGAATGTACTACTTTTTGAAAGCATTGGACCGGATCTGCGGCTCAGCGTTCCTCGGAGAGATTTTGTTTGATCAACTGGGACATCGCACAGTGGGCCAAGGGTTTCCTCTTATTGTTAAATAAAAAAAAAAAAAAAAAAAAATCAAAATTCTCCAAAAACAAGGTCTAGCAGGCGTATTCATCTCCAGTCTGATGGTGTCTCTCATAGGCGAGGTGTGTCTTCTCCAGAGGATCTTCACCTTGTTTTCTAGCTGGTGTGTACCGAAGATCCCAAGAGTGATGCCGTCTGGGGTTTAGCTCCTGGTGGGGTCACCCTCTGGGTAAAGTTTAGAGGGGGACAAAGCATGACTCAAGCATTAAACTGAATTTTCTAATCATTTTCTATTAATCTTTCCATCTCCATAACTCAGCTCGGAGATGAAGGTGGGCAGGAATTCCCTGGGCGCTGAGCTGATGGAGGTGAAACCCTGGGATGTAAACTGTTGAGCAAGGCATTGGCAGATCTGCCAGATGAATGCTGCCGGTCTGTGCTCTGTTTGCTCCTGGCAGCAGAGCGTGTTTTAGGAAATTTCTGCAATGACATCCAATCCAGACGGCAGGTGCTGGTGGTCGACTCGTTTTTATTATACCCAGGACAAATTATTACTTTATTACTTATTACTTTTCAAAATAATCCAGATTCATTTTTTAGAAGAACTGGTGATGACGAGGATGCACCAGTATCAGTGATGGCAGTAGTTCAGGCAGTTTGAGATAAAGTGCGTACAACAGAGAGGTAAATTGCAACACACAATCAAAATAAAAATTCCTGGGAAACTTTCCCTTTCACTACCATCTATCATTTTGACAAATATGATTCCCTCCAAAGTAAACATGTTGCTTTTACTCTCCCAGCTCAAGCTGTGACATGCCGCCCATGCAGGGAGGAGTGTGAAGACACAGAGGTTATAAGAGACACCTGAACGCCTCGCTGCAGTGAGCCTACCAGGCGCTAATCCGTCATGTCTTCCAACAAAATGCTCGTGTTGACAGCAGCTCTGATGCTGCTGCTGGCCGCTGTGGAGGCGTCTTCAAGTGGAGGTGAGTCACTTTCTCTTTGTGTCATTATCTCCGTGTGTTGAGTTAGTAAGTTAGTTGGTAAGTCTACAAGAAAAACAACAAAAAAAAAAATCACAAATTATGAGAGAAAAACTGGGGAAACGAAAGCCTTTGGGCCATATCATCAAAGAGAAGGATAGTTCATTTCATTGTTATGCAGATGACACTCAACTGTACTAGTCCTGTAAAACCTCAGAACTAAATTAGTGGTTCTCAGACTTTTTTCAGCAATGTTCCCCCTTTGAATTATTTCCCAGTCCGGTTCTTCCTGACCAGTTCAGTCCAGCTCCATCAGCAACCTGATCCTGAGCAGATCCTCTTGTTTCTGTTTCTTTTTCTCTTCTTCCTCCTTTTGCCAGTAGATTCCTCGTCTCTCCCCTGGGAATGGAATCACAGTCTGTCACTTCTCTGAGGCTGAATCTGCCTCAGAGAAAAAGGACAGTTACTAACTTTAATGAACATTCACCAAAGCACAAGTGCACAGGGGAGCTCCTCAGTTACAGTGACTGGAGTGAATTAATGTGACATTTCTACCCACATTAAACAGATGGCCCTAGCGACCACAACTACGACATTTCCGACCGGGCCGAGCTGACAAGGCTGTACAACCAGCCAGTATACGAGGCCGAGAGGGTGAAGAGGCCATTTAAGGGCTGGAGCCGTGAGTGGGGACCCCTGAGCCACTCCGGAGTCCGGTCAGTAGAGTTCTCATCGGGCCTGAAAATTGTCTTATGTTCTTGAAATCTTATTTTTCTTAAACAAAATAAAGAAATCTACCACTTGTTTCCAGTGCAGTTTCACTTACCCTGGAAAATGTGTGCAAACCAGACGTGGAAACAGTCTTGGTGCTGAAGTGAAACTTGTTTTCCTCACAGAGTGACGCTGGAGGATGGCTCTCAGTGGCTTATCCACAAGGGGAACGAGTACGGGAAAAGCTCTCAGACGGTGGTGGTTGACGCTCGGCACATGGGCCCCAGATGGAGGGTAAGACGAAGACACTGGACATCACCTGGTGTGAGAAGCTGTCTGAGGTGAATCGAGAAGTCTGTGGGGCTCGTCGACCTCTTAGTCAGTGAGCCACTTGACCTCAGTGATGTGATGCATGAGACGTTAGTGGCGATAGAGAAGGTCATGATGTCACCAGAGCTGACAGGGTTCATCCTCTGGGGAGCATGAATGTACTTTCCAAATCTGATGGAAAAACAAGTAGATGGTTTGTACTCAAAAGAGGGACTTCTTTACAGCTTCATTTCATTTTTTTTGTTATTGAGATTGCAGTGAAAGAAAAAGCCAATAATAACACATCTGTTGTGGCTGTTCTCAACTGGCTTTAACACAACAAATTTTAAATTAGCATTTAAAAAAAGTGTCATGTACCCACTGCAGTACTGCAGCATACCCCTGGTGGGACGCAAACCCCAGTAGAAAACCCTGCCTTAATAGAAGGTCACTTTATGCTATAAGTCTGTGGGCTGCAAGACTGAAAACTTGTATAATTCATATGTTTTTTTTTTTTTTTCCGAAAATGGATATGAAGGCATTTCGGACAAATCTCTGACACTTTGTAGTTTTTATACCTGCCACCGTTCTTTATTGTTTTCTCTCTGCAGACTGTCAGCAGGAAAAATTTTTGGGGGAGAAAGACAGTGGGCGACCTTGTGGCGGTCGGCGGCAGCAGGTACAATCGCTTCTTCGATAACTGTCACCTGGCATCACGTCGAATAATGAGACAGTGAACTCCAACTTTACCTGTGCTGCCTGTTGTCCTGAAAAAGTCAGTCACAGGTTAAAGGAACTGTTTCCTGTGTAGTAAATTTATGCATAATAAAGACTATAAAACCCTACAGGTGGTGTGTTTTTCTTGGGTGAGTGTTTGAGACTGAAGATGACCTTCTTTTATTATAATTATGATACACTGCAAAATTTTTCACTGTGAATTCACAATAAATTATTGGATAAGTTTTGCATGACTTTCACAGTAAGGATTACAGCAATATACTGTGAAATGTACTCACAGCAATTTACTGTAATTTCACATCTGTGATATTACAATGCATTGTTGTAAAAGCACAACTGTGTACTGTAACTTCACAGCTTCAATGACAAAGCAATTACTGTGATATTACAGTACATTACTGAGGAATTACAACCTTTTGCTGTACATCATTACAACAAGGCCCTGTACTTTTAAAGTGTGTACTGTGAAAGTAATGCACAAGTTGACAGTGATTTACTGTGAATTTACTATGTAAACTGTGGAAATCATGCAAAAATTGGCCAGTAATTTACTGTGAAAGTAATGCAGATGAAGTTTCCATTTACTGTGAATTTACAATCAATGTACAATTAACACACCAACACACAACTCTGAGGTAAAGTCAATGTTAGCCCAATGGCATATTTATTTACAAATAAAGGGTTATAGATAGATAGATAGATAGATAGATAGGTAGGTATACTTTATTGATCCCAAACTGGGAAATTCACATTCACAATTATTCAACATAAATGCCAAGAAATTCAAGAATTCAAGAAATTCAACTTCCTAGTCCTAGTCAAAATTTTCAAAGCATCTTAAAATGCAGAGAAACTGTGCAGAAACTTGCCATTCAACTACCCAGCTGTGTCCCAATAACAGTAAGAGGATGGGAATGAGGCCTTCATGGCAAGGTAAGAGAGGAAGGGAGAGAGCGATGAAGGGATGTGGTGAAGGGGTCAGGCGCTCCACTCAGTCTCAAACATTCTATAATCCACATGCAACAGCGTCGTACAAAAATCTTATAGTCTTTGAGCCTCTTTCAGGATTGATGCCCAAGAAGTAGCCTACCTGTTAATAAGCAAAGATAGTTTCAGTTTGAAATAGACTTATGTATTTCAGGTAGCATTTATCAAGTTGAGTCATCATCCTTCATAATCGTATCATATGCACACTCAACAGTTCAGTAAAAGCATAATGTACAGTATTTAGGTATTCAAATTTAAATAATAAGATCGGCTGTGGTAAATAGCAAACGCTAACGTTAGCTAGTTAGCGTTAGCTAGCCTATATCAGACCACACAGGAATAAAATCCCATGGGTGTTCTGCAAACAGACGTTCTGCAGCTCACCTTCTCCATTCAGCCCAGAGGAGAAGAGGGAAATGGCCTCTTCAGGTTCAGTGCTGAGTTTGGTTATGTCATGTGACTTACCAGGGAATATTTGAATACAAACTTTCACTGTAATAATACTGTTGAATGCTGTGAAATCCTTGCATTTTTTTTACTGTGTTGCTGTGACATTACAGACCTTGTTGTGATATAACAGGGGTGTTTTGATTGCAGCATTTTACTGTAAAATAACAGTTAAATGCTGTAAAATCCAAGGATACTGTAGTTTTTACAGGTATTCATTGGGATATTACTGGGGAACTTAATTACAACAAGTTACTGTAAAATAATACTGTTAATTTTTGTGAAATGCTGGTAATTTATTACAGTGTATTAACATGAAGGGGGACATTTGGTGCATAAATTCCTAATTAATTCAAGGTTTCTCCTTTAAATGCTTTGTAATCAGCTGATGGCTGAGATTTTACCTCAGTTCCAATCTGCAATAAGCTGTGATTTTTCCACGACGTGGCAAAATGATCTGGGTTATTGTATTTATTGTACAGCAGAGCCGAGCGCTGGGAGCGCTCGGCTCACCAGGAATATTCTCAGAAAAAAAAACGTAGAATTTCCAAGACTGAGGTGGTAAATGTACACGAAAACAACCAGAATATTCCCTGAGATTAAAGAGGCAGATTTAGTAGGAAACCCCCCACATATTTCCAAAAAAAACGTACGTAGCTTTCTTTTACTCTCATACCTATAAAGGAGTCACATTGCTTCACTTTGGCAAAAACTATTTTTACTGCAAGTTTGTGACTTTACAATCACTTTTTTCTGGGAATATCACCCCCTCCCTCGTACGCCGCCGCACTCCGAGGACTTTACAGAGAAACGCTCCTGTCACCAATCAGCCACAGAACAGATCAACTGAACTGATCAGTACAACGTGAAAAGCCCTGGGAATAATTCAAAGTCTGTTTTCCAGACGTCCCAGAGCTTTGGGAGGTCGGTCAGACGTCCACCAGTGTTTTTAGGAGGCTTTAGTTCCTCCTGAGTGTGTGAGTGTGTGTCAGCGGCACCAAAAGTCTCCAGATGGTTCAAAATGCTGCTGCTAGAGTCTTAACTAGGACAAGAAAATTTGCCCACATTACCCCAATTCTTGCCTCCTTCATTGGCTTCCTGTCCATATTAGAAATGACTTTAAGGTGCATCTATTAACTTACTTATTTTCATTATACAACAGGTTGTATAATGAAATTAAAATGTGGTTCCCTCTTGATTGATTTATTAAACATGGAGGAGTGCAGATGGTGCATTTAGTAGTAGTAGTGCATTATACTGCCTCTGTGTGGGCATTATGTTATCTGTGTTTTGTTTTCTGTGCTTACAACATCCATTTCTGGGCTATATAAATAAATAAAATTGAATTGAATTGAACTGACACAGTACCCATAATCCCCTTCAAGCAGTTGGATGTGATGTCACATGATGTCACGGTGAAACAAACATTCACAGGATGAACCGCTGACTCCCAGAAGCTGTTCCCACCTGGTTCTCACGTGGCATCAGAGGTGTAAACAGACAGGTGAGGTGCAGCTCGGCTGGAAAGCAGCTGCTTCATGCAGAACAGCACACAAACTGTCTGCCTGCAGGGGGCGCTGCAGGGCAGCAGGAGGAGCTCAGCTGCCCCTCATAAGACATGAGCTCCAGTAAAAACAGGAGGCAGGGCATTTTGGAGGTCTCTAAGGCTGCATTTACATTGCAAGTCTTGATGCCCAGATCGGATTTGCTGCCTGTATCCGATTTTTTTTACTGTGCGGTTACACGTATTTTATGAAGTGACCCATATCTGATTCACGCGATTACATTTGCCTACAACATCTGAAACATCGCGCATGCCTTGGAACACGGCTTTATTTCTGTAGGTCCCTTTTATTTTCTCCTGAATTTTCTCCTCTCCCCAAAGACTGAGAAGACATCTGACCTCTTCCACTGACCACTGTGCCGAATTTTCCTCCTCATCTCTCATCTTTCTCTGCAGGTTAGCCTCCATGTTCAGTCTGTCGTTTACCGCGTGTTCACTATTTATGCAACAAAATAAGCTAATTGGTCGCAGATTTGATGACGCAACGTGTAAGAAAATCCGATCAGCCTGTTTACACTGCGGTCGCATTGGCACATATCCGATACATATCTGATTTATTTCCACATGTGAATGAGGCCTGTATCCGATCTCAAAATATCCGAATGCATGCGTCTTTTTCCTGATTACACTGTCAGCGAGCATATCCGATCTGTGCCACATAAGAGCAAAAAATCGGAATTGGGTCACATTACATTGGCAGTGTAAATGCACTCTAAGATCTGTACTGACAACATGCAGCTGGTTTTTCTTCCAGCTGCATTTCCTAAATGTCTTGCCTCAGTGAGATTAGCCACACCCCTTTCTAACCCCAGATGTGACAGAGTTAGTAAAGGAAAACTACAGAAATATGACAAGTAGATCTGTCCACCTCAGAGCCGCTGAAATAATTCCATAATGTGAGCTGAGGCTGATCGGGTGGAGCTGGACCAGATGTGACAGCTGCATTAAAATGAGGCTGCAGTGCACGAGGACGTCCCCTTTTGATGCGTGTTCATTTGCATAAAGAGCGGGAAAGTGAGATGTGAACGCAGGTGGGCAGATGAGGACAACTTTTCATGAAAACTCACTTTATGTAAACAATCGCAAAGAATTAGCACGGCTTAAAATGTAAATGCAGAAATAAACAAACAGAGAAGAAAAAACTATGAAGGAGAACAGAGAGACGAGTCCTTGTTCAAAAACACACAAAAACAAGGAATTTATAGTTTTAGCATGTGGATTTTTTTTTCCTTTTGTAATTGTGTGTGTTATGATGTGGAGAATTAATTTCCATTGATTGTGAATTCAAAATCATCGAACAGAAAGCAGGAAAAATGCTCAGCAGGCATTTTATTAAAACAACTAATGGACAGAAAAATCACATTACACAAAAACACTCAATAATAGCTGTGGAAAGTGTTTTGTGCTTGTATTATTTTTGTAAATTTAATGAGCAGTATCAATCACTTTATTCCAGGTGTTCAGAAGCACAGATATGAGCATAATGAAAATCTGAAAAATTAAATGCATGACTTATATTTTTGCAACACTCTTCCCTTTTGAAAAGTGACATTCAGCTGAATCCTCGCTCACTGCTTCACTTCCCAACACAAATCCTGTTGTTGTTGTTGTTGTTGTTGTTGTTGTTGTTGTTGTTGTTGTTTATTTCCCCGTGAGCATGCGGAGCTGCCTTCACTGGGGGGGACCTACAGCTGGTGTTATTATTTCACAATGTAAAATGTGAGCATACACAACAATGGGATGAAAAAGATGTGATAAAAAAAAATTGTTATAGGCTATCAGGACATAAAAGGTACTTGTAGTCATACAAGCACTGATCTGCACTCGTTTTTTTTTTTTTTCAGTTCTTTGTTTGAACAGATGGGGGCGCTCTGAGTTCAAACCAGCAGGTGAAGCAGGTCAACAAGGTGTCTGCTGGTCTGAGCTTTTGATTGCACACAGCAACACCAACTGCTTCTTCCTCTCACCTTAGTTCCTTTTCCAGTCAAGTCAAGTCGTACTTCTGCAGGTACGACTACCACAGGCTGTAGGGAATCTGACAAAACATTATCGTTTCACCCAGGGGCGGACTGGGACAAAAAATCATCCCGGGCATTTTGGACCAGACCGGCCCACCACATTCGATAACGCACACCTTTCCGGTCTTTTTGCTCCCTTAAATGTGTTTACCAACTGTGCAACCCCTTAAAACCATAATGCCATGCAATTAGTTAGCTGTCATCAGCAGTGTTGGGCACGTTACTTTGAAAAAGTAGTTAATTATAGTTACTAGTTACTTCTACTAAAAAGTAATTAATTATCAGGAAAAGTAACTATTACGTTACTTTTTTTTTTTTTTTTAAATTGTTCAAATATGTCAAATTACTTGGCTGCCCCAGTCATACTGGCTTATAGTAGGCCTACTATAGTGGAACAATAAAATACAATAGATGAATTGGAACTTTTTTATTCTATTGAACAAGCCACAATGGGCCAACGCCTTTTGGGCATCTACTTCAGATTAGTAAGTGCAGGTGCCTGTCAACATGAAAGGAGAATGAGCCCAAACTGCACATAGGAAGGTCATGGCGACAAACAAAGTATACCACACAAATCCTTTAAATCTGAATCTGATTCGACTGGTATATATATCTACCCATAAAGTTAGAACAAGGCATTAAAAAAGGCCAAAAAAAGGCAAAATAATAATAATAATAACAATAATAATAATGATAATAATAATTTAGCACTTGGGTTACAATACAAATTCATAAAAAGAGTACAGAAATGAAAATTACAGAAACCCTAAATGCCACTGTGTGTGTCATCTCTCAACAAAGTGAGGTAATAAAGTAAAAACATACACTTGTCTGGGTGGGGAATTGTATTTAACCCCTGGCCTACTCCATGGCAGACAGTGGCACTATCCGGTCTGCCATTGGGGACTGTATCCCTTTTGTAGCCTATTGTTTGGGCTCATTCTTCGTTCATGTTGATAAATTATGAAAAACTCTGAAAGCGAAAAAGTCCGATCGGTTTGAAAATTGACAGCCGTTTTTTTTTCTCGTAGACTAGTTTCTCTGCGTCACCTCTGCGTTTTCTCTCCATCTCAGTAGAGCCTAGGAGATTATGTTCGACCCGTGTTGCACTGCACACGGCGCACCAAGCCGTGTGCAATGAGATAATGATACTTGTTCCGAGTGATGTGATTGGGCCAGCCCCGTGTCAGTGAAGAAAAATAACCAATGGGCCGCAGAGCAGCGTGTCTCAGGGGCCGGCCCGGTGGTTAGTAAACAAACTCTTGCAACGACTTTATTTGTCAAAATCATTATGCAGGCGGGACCAAACTACGCAAAAGGGGTTGTTTAGCAATGTGATTGGGCCAGCCCAGTGTCAATCGGCCGCTGATCTATTGGTTGTATGGGCCTGTCAGCTATTTAAATTATAATAATAATTTTTAAAAAAATGTCGGGGGACTGTCGGCCCACGTAGCACATTGGCTCGGCATTCCTCTGAGAGATTTTGTTTGGACGACTGGGAACATCGTGCAATGGGCCAAGGGTTTCCTCTTATTGTTTAATTAAAAAAAAAAAAATCAAAATTCTCCAAAAACAAGGTCTAGCAGGCGTCTTCATCTCCAGTCTGATGGTGTCTGTCATAGGCGAGGTGTGTCTTCTCCGGAGGATCTCCACCTTGTTGTGGTGGAGAAGCTGGAGGTGAAACCCTGGAGTGTAAACTGCTGAGCAAGGCATTGGCAGATCTGCCAGATGAATGTCGTCAGTCTGTGCTCTGTTTGCTCCTGGCAGCAGAGTGTGTTTTGGGAAATTTCTGGAATGGCCAAAAGCCAAACATGAGCTTTGAACTTTGTTCAGGTTACAGTTAAACTCTTTAACAGATGGCAGGTGCTGGTGGTCAACTTGTTTTTATTATACCCAGGACAAATTATTACTTAGTTACTTATTACTTTAAAAAATAATCCAGATTTGTTTTGTAGAAAAACTGATGATGATGAGGATGCACCTGTTGCACCTGCAGAGATATAAGGCAGAGATTTGACTGTGAAACAAAACTGTTTAAGCGAGTGAAAAGACCCTCATATACACACTACACAAAAGAGAGAGACTAACAGAAAGGAAAAGGACACAAACCACAATATAATGAAATAAAATGATATAAAGAACCAAAAAATAATCACTCATACTGATAATAAAGAATATCCACCCCAAAATACAGACTGGTGTTGGTCCTCAAATCTCACTCTTCTTCCAGAAGTTTGATGTCTGTTTGGTCTTGTCCAAAAACATTCTGGGAAATGTAGGACAACATCAGTAATGGCAGTAGTTCAGGCAGGCTGAGGTAAAGTGGGTACAACAAAGAGGTAAATTGCAACACACAAACAAAATAAAAACTGCCGGGAAATTTTCCCTTTTAAGTGAAAATTTATCATTTTGACAAATACGATTCCCTCCAAAGTAAACATGTTGCGTTTACTCTCCCAGCATGCAGCTCAAGCTGTGACATGCCACCCACGCAGGGAGGAGTGTGAAGACACAGAGTTTATAAGAGATACCTGAACGCCTCGCTGCAGTGAGCCCCCCAGGCAATAATCTGTCATGTCTTCCAACAACATGCTCGTGTTGACAGCAGCTCTGATGGTGCTGCTGGCCGCTGTGGAGGCGTCAAGTGGAGGTGAGTCACTTTCTCTTTGTGTCATTATCTCTGTGTGTTGAGTTAGTAAGTTAGTTGGTAAGTCAACAAGAAAAACACTCACAAATTTAGAACAAAAAAATCACAAATTATGAGAGAAAAACTGGGGAAACTAAAGCCTCTGGGCCATATCATCAAACAGAAGGATATTTCATTTCATTGTTACGCAGATGAAACTCAACTGTACTAGTCCTGTAAAACCTCAGAACTAAATAAGTGGTTCTCAGACTTTTTCCAGCAGTGTTCTCCTTTGAAATATTTCCCAGTCTGGTTCCTCCTGACCAGTTCAGCCTCCTGTGGTCAGAGGGTCAGTCCAGCTCCATCAGCAACCTGATCCTGAGCAGATTCTCTTGTTTCTGTTTCTGCTTCTTCTTCTCTTCTTCCTCCATTTCCACTTGCAAAATATGTATCTACTTGAGAAATTGGATGTTGCATTGCTTTTAATATTTTTCCAAAGTTTATTCATGTTTTTATCACTTCTCAGCTGCACTATTGTGACACTGTGCTTTCATTTCTTGGCCGAAACATGACTGCACAAAAGCAACTGCCAGACTTTTAAACGAAATCACAAAAACATGATCACATCTCTCCTGATTTAAGCTTCCCCGCCCGGGCTATCTTTTTGCTTTAGAACTGATTTTAAAATTTGAGCCTTGACTTTTGCATGATGTGGCTCCGAGTTACCTGGCTGAGCCCCCAAATCATGACTCAGCAGCTCGTAGCTTGAGCTCCTCAGGTAAGGTCCTACACGACTCCAAGACTTTGGAATAACTCACCTGAGGACCTTCTTCCTTTTAAACTGTCTCTCAAGACATACCGCGTGTTTTTTCTTAATTATTTTATTATTTTTATTAGTGACGATAGATTCCTTGTTTCTCCTCTGGGAATGGAAACACAGTCTGTCACTTCTCTGAGGCTGAATCTGCTCTTTGGAACAGATGGACTTTATCATGGAGTCGATACTGCAGTGAAAACACAATGAAGGAAAAAAAGGACAGTTACTAACTTTAATGAACATTCACCAAAGCACAAGAGCACAGGAGAGCTCCTCAGCCCCAGTGACTGGAGTGAATTTGAGTCATTTCCACTTTTGAATTAATGTGACTTCTCTACCCATATTAAATAGGAAACTTGACGCCTGATATTACCAACCTGTCTGAGCTGAGGACGCTGTTAGCCTCGCCAGTATATGAGGCCGAGCTGGTGAGGAGGCCAAAGAGACCCTGGCCCGTTGAGCTGGGATACATTAGCCACTCCGGAGTTCGGTCAGTCCACGCTGCTTTGCTGCCTTGCTGCTTTGCTGCCTTGCTGCCTTGCTGCCTTGCTGCCTTGCTGCTTTACTGCCTTGCTGCCTTGCTGCCTTGAATAAAGGTGGGTGGGTGGTTGGGGTATTGCAAGAAAAAATTGTCAAGATTAAAATTGTAAACTTTCAACAAAAGAACTTGGATATTCTCTGGGATTAAAGTGGTAAATTAATTTTAAATAGTTTTAGTTTTAAATCGTTTTTTCCTATACTCTGGGTCTGGGATTATCAAAAACAAGGAAATTCTATGAAATTTTTGGAACACGTTTGTCTTATGTTCAGTCTCGAAATCTTATTTTTCTTAAACAAAATGAAGAAATCTACCACTTGTTTCCAGTGCAGTTTCACTTACCCTGGAAAATGTTTGAAAACCAGATGTGGGAACAATCTTGTTGGTGCTGAAGTGAAACTTGTTTTCCTCACAGAGTGACGCTGGAGGATGGCTCTCAGTGGCTCATCCACAACGGCAGCGGGAATGGGATCAGCTCCGATACGGTGGTGGTCAGCGATCGGTTCATGAGCTCCAAATGGAGGGTAAGACAAAGACACTGGACATCACCTGGTGTGAGAAGCTGTCTGAGATGAATCGAGAAGTCTGTGGGACTCTTTGACGTAGTCAGTGAGCCACTTGACCTCAGTGATGTGATGTATGAGACGTTAGTGGCGCTAGAGGAGAGGCCATGATGGGTTCAAAAGAGGGACTTCCTTACAGCTTCACTTAATTTTTTTTGTTATTGATATTGCAGTGAAAGAAAAAGCCAATAATAACATGTCTGTTATCGCTCTTTTCAACTGGCTTTAACAGAACAGAGAGAAAAAACGGGTGAGCGTATTTCATGGCAACCCACCCAATAGATTTTGAGATTTACCATTAGAAACTTTGGTCTGACGCCTTGTTTAGGCCGCATGTGTCCCATCATGTTGTCAGGCAATGAAGAAAAAGCCTGTCTGTTCACACTATCTATATCCATCAAATACTTGCTGATGTTACCTTACGATACCTGACGGTGACGAATGTGCCAGTTCTTTAGTTTTTTTTGAGCAAATTAAAATGTTTGGTTTCCTCGTCACTTGGTTCCTGTAAAGATTCCTATAAGTATAAGTACAACATTTTCCACACCTTTTTCTTAAGATTTTCCTTCTGCTTTATCACACAGTCAGAGTGAAGAGAGACAGGGCAGCTAAGGGTCAAGCCAGATTTGAACCCAGGCTGCAGCAGGTTCACCTCAGAGTTGCATGGTATTCGCTCTACACAGTGAGCAACCAGGGACCATCCAAAAATACTTTTTTTTAGCTTTGGAAGTTTTATTTTAATTTGCACATTTTTTTTTTTTTTTTTATGGAAAGTTTCATTCTAGGATGAGAACTCCACCACTGTAAGGAGCACCAACTTTTCCAAATCTACAATTAAAGTCAGTTGTGGTGTCCTTAATAGCAGACCTGTCTGAGTAACTTTAGTGCAGTGGTCCTCAAACTTTTTCCAATATCATTCCCCCTTTGAAATTTATATATTTTTTTTTCAGCCCAGTTCAGCTGACCAGTGCAAATAAAAAAAAATAAATCTGGTTGTTTCTGTTTCTGCTTCTTCTTCTTCTCTTCTTCCTCTGTCTCCCTGGTTGTATCTTTGCTCGGCAGATTTAAACCACAAACACACACATTTGACACCTTCAGGAAACCCAAATTTAAAATATGCTTTATCAAACTTACATTTACATTTTCATTAAACGCATTATATCAGGGGTGATTATTTTAGGAATGATGTATTACTGATATTTTTTAAATTAGCTTTTTAAAAAAGTGTCATGTACCCACTGCAGTACTGTAGCATACCCCTAGGGGGACATAAAACCCATTAGAAAACCCTGCCTTAATGGAAGGTCACTTTATGTTGTAGGTCTGTGGACTGCTAGACTTCTACAGAATGCATGAAGACTCGTATAATTCATATGATTTTTTTTCCCCAAAACAGATATAAAGGCATTTCGGACAAATCTCTGACACTTTGTTGTTTCTATACCTGCCACTGTTCTTTATTTTTTTCTCTCTGCAGGTTGTCAGGAGCAGAAATTTTGAGGGGACAAAGACAGTGAGCGACCTTGTGGAGGCCGGCGGCAGAGAGTACAGCCTGTGGAGCAATAACTGTCACCAGGCAGCGGAGCGAATCTTGGATCTGCAGTGAACGTCAACTTCACCTGTGCTGCTTGTTGTCCTGAAAAAGTCAGTCACAGTTTTAAGGAACTGTTTCTTGTATCGTAAATGCATAATAAAGACAAAAACAAAAAACAAACAAAAAAAAAACCTACAGCTGATGTGTTTTTCTTGAGCGAGTGTTTGAAACTAAAAACGCCCTTCTCTTCTGATATTAACATGAAGGGGGACATTTGGTGCATAAATTCCTAATTAATTCAAGGTTTCTCTTTTAAATGCTCTAGTTTGTAATCGGCTGATGGTTGAGATTTTACCTCAGTTCCAATCTGCAACAAGCTGTGATTTTTCCATGACGTGGAGAAATGATCTGGGTTATTGTATTTTAACAGCAGAGCCGAGTTCTCCCAGCATGCCGCTCTGCTCCATCACCTGATTCCTGTGCTAAGGGAGTTCCCCCGGCGCTCCCCTCCCAGAAAGCCCCACAGCCACCAGGAACGCAGCGTCTTACAAATTCATGAAGTAAACATGGACTAAACACAAAACAGGAAGTCAAGAACATTTATTTGTATTATTGGTGCAGCTCTTGAGCACAGCCTGGCTCCAACACAACGGCATGTTCGGGTCACTGAGGGGAGAAAGAAAGTGATGGAGCCGGGTGAGGTGGGGGGAAATATTCCCAGAAAAAAAAAAAAAAAACATAGAATTTCCAAGACTGAAGTGGTAAATGTACAAGAAAACAACCAGAATATTCCCTGAGATTAAAGAGGCAGATTTAGTAGAAAACCCCCCACATATTTCCAAAAAAAAAAACTTATGTAGCTTTCTTTTACTCTCATACCTATAAAGGAGTCACATTGCTTCACTTTAGCAAAAACTATTTTTACTGCAAGTTTGTGACTTTACAATCACTTTTTTCTGGGAATATCACCCCCTCCCTCGTACGCCGCCGCACTCCGAGGACTTTACAGAGTCAGCCACAGAACAAAGTGATCAATACAGCGTGAAAAACACATAAAAGCCACAGAAACACAGTGATGCTTCAGGCCACCTGAGCTTCCCAGCAGCCGTCTCTCAAACACCTCTGGGATTCTTTTTTTTTTTTTTCCAATCTAAACTGAAATGTTGGAGCTAGAAACTTCAAATCCAGCGGCATTGCAGTGATATCTAATTTACAAGCCCTGGGAATAATTCAAAGTCTGTTTTCCAGACGTCCCAGAGCTTTGGGAGGCCGGTCAGACGTCCACCAGTGTTTTTAGGTGGCTTTAGTTCCTCCTGAGTGTGTGAGTGTGTGTCAGCGGCACCAAAAGTCTCCAGATGGTTCAAAATGCTGCAGCTAGAGTCTTAACTAGGACAAGAAAATTTGACCACATTACCCCAATTCTTGCCTCCCTTCACTGGCTTCCTGTCCATATTAGATCTGACTTTAAGGTGCATCTATTAACTTCTGTTAACTAAAATCTTAAAAGGGTTTGCCCCATCTTAGCTGTCTGATCTCCTTAAACCCTATATTCCATCTCGGGCTCTCTGCTCTCTAAATGCAGGGCTGCTTTGCTTACCTACAGTTAAGAAGAAGTCAGCAGGTGGCTTTTTCCTCTTGGGCCCCGCTGCTGTGGAATAACCTCCCTGCTGATGTCAGGCAATCAGAATCTGTTGATTATTTTAAATCCAGACTAAAAGCTCATCTCTTCAGCCTAACTTATGGTTAGACAGACAGTTAGTGGTAACGTGGGCTGGTTCTCTGTCTCGATGGAGTAACCCAGGAACTCACCTGCCGGCGAGATTGTTGATTACTGAGATCCAATTATTGATCATTCTTGTTCTCTCGTATGACTTATGTCCCCCTCGTCTCTCTCTGTGTGTGTGAATGGTTGATGTGAGTTTTTCTGAATGCTTGTTAAATCTTTTATTGATCCAGGTCTCCATGCTGTTGGTGGTTGTGTGGCTCAGGTCCC
The DNA here is from genome assembly GCF_902150065.1 of Myripristis murdjan. Taxonomy (NCBI): domain Eukaryota; kingdom Metazoa; phylum Chordata; class Actinopteri; order Holocentriformes; family Holocentridae; genus Myripristis; species Myripristis murdjan. The sequence goes on along the minus strand of NC_043995.1, from coordinate 32,767,244 downwards.
AGGCTGCTCCAGTACATCTGGTTCCGCTCGGCATCCTCGTCTCATACTTCATAAACTGTTTACATCACTTCTCTTACAATTTTTGTTATACAAGGATACAAGGAAGTTTACTGGTCATTATACAACAGGTTGTATAATGAAATTAAAATGTGGTTCCCTCTTGATTGGTTTATTAAACATGGAGGAGTACAGATGGTGCATTTAGTAGTAGTAGTGCATTATACTGCCTCTGTGTGGGCATTATGTTATCTGTGTTTTGTTTTCTGTGCTTACAACATCCATCTCTGGGCCATATAAATAAATACAATTGAATTGAATTGAATTGACACAGTACCCATAATCCCCTTCAAGCAGTTGGATGTGATGTCACATGATGTCACAGTGAAACAAACACTCACAGGATGAACCGCTGACTCACAGAAGCTGTTCCCACCTGGTTCTCACGTGGCATCAGAGGTGTAAACAGACAGGTGAAGTGCAGCTCGGCTGGAAAGCAGCTGCTTCATGCAGAACAGCACACAAACTGTCTGCCTGCAGGGGGCGCTGCAGGGCAGCAGGAGGAGCTCAGCTGCCCTTCATAAGACATGAGCTCCAGTAAAAACATGAGGCAGGACATTTTGGAGGTCTCTAAGATCTGTACTGACAACATGCAGCTGGTTTTTCTTCCAGCTGCATTTCCTAAATGTCTTGCCCCAGTGAGATTAGCCACACCCCTTTCTAACCCCAGATGTGACAGAGTTACTACAGAAAAACTACAGAAATATTACAGGTAGATCTGTCCACCTCAGAGCCGCTGAAATAATTCCATAATGTGAGCTGAGGCTGATCGGGTGGAGCTGGACCAGATGTGACAGCTGCATTAAAATGAGGCTGCAGTGCGCGAGGACGTCCCCTTTTGATGCGTGTTCATTTGCATAAAGAGCGGGAAAGTGAGATGTGAGCGCAGGTGGGCAGACAACTTTTCATGAAAACTTACTTTATGTAAACAATCGCAAACAATGAGCACGGCTTCAAATGTAAATGCAGAAATTAACGAACAGAGAAGAAAAAAACCTATGAAGGAGAACAGAGAGACGAGTCCTTCAGAAAATTCACGAATACAGAAGCAACCACTAAAAAATATACAATTTTCCGAGAAATACACATAATCTTATTACACAGAAACACAAGAAATTTATAGTTTTAGCATGTGGATTTTTTTCCTTTCGTATTTCTGTGTATGTTATGATGTGGAGAATTAATTTCCATGAATCTTCAAAATCATCAAATAGAAAGCAGGAAAAATGCTCAGCGGGCACTGATCTGCACTCTTCTCACTTTTTTTTTTTTTTTCAGTTCTTTGTTTGAACAGATGGGGGTGCTCTGAGTTCAAACCAGCAGGTGAAGCAGGTCAACAAGGTGTCTGCTGGTCTGAGCTTTTGATTGCACACAGCAACACCAACTGCTTCTTCCTCTCACCTTAGTTCCTTTTCCAGTCAAGTCAAGTCGTACTTCTGCAGGTACGACTACCACAGGCTGTAGGGAATCTGACAAAACATTATCGTTTCACCCAGGGGCGGACATGGGACAAAAAATCATCCCGGGCATTTTGGACCAGATCGCCCCACCACATTCGATAACGCACACCTTTCCGGTCTTTTTGCTCCCTTAAATGTGTTTACCAACTGTGCAACCCCTTAAAACCATAATGCCATGCAATTAGTTAGCTGTCATCAGCAGTGTTGGGCACGTTACTTTGAAAAAGTAATTAATTATAGTTACTAGTTACTTCTACTAAAAAGTATTTAATTACCAGGAAAAGTAACTATTACGTTACTTTTTTTTTTTTTTTTTTAAATTGTTCAAATATGTCAAATTACTTGGCTGCCCCAGTCATACTGGCTTATAGTAGGCCTACTATAGTGGAACAATAAAATACAATAGATGAATTGGAACTTTTTTATTCTATTGAACAGGCCACAACCGGCCAACGCCTTTTGGGCATCTACTTCAGATCAGTAAGTGCAGGTGCCTGTCAACATGAAAGGAGAATGAGCCCAAACTGCACATAGGAAGGTCATGGTGACAAACAAAGTATACCACACAAATCCTTGTTTAAATCTGAATCTGATTCGACTGGTATAGCCTATATATCTACCCATAAAGTTAGAACAAGGCATTAAAAATGGCCAAAAAAAGGCAAAATAATAATAACAATAATAATAATGATAATAATAATTTAGCACTTGGGTTACAATACAAATTCATAAAAAGAGTACAGAAATGAAAATTACAGAAACCCTAAATGCCACTGTGTGTGTCATCTCTCAACAAAGTGAGGTAATAAAGTAAAAACATACACTTGTCTGGGTGGGGAATTGTATTGAACCCCTGGCCTACTCCATGGCAGACAGTGGCACTATCCGGTCTGCCATCGGGGACTGTATCCCTTTTGTAGCCTATTGTTTGGGCTCATTCTTCGTTCATGTTGATAAATTATGAAAAACTCTGAAAGCGAAAAAGTCCGATCGGTTTGAAAATTGACAGCTGTTTTTTTTTCTCGTAGACTAGTTTCTCTGCGTCACCTTTGCGTTTTCTCTCCATCTCAGTAGAGCCTATGAGATTATGTTCGACCCGCGTTGCACTGCACACGGCGCACCAAGCCGTGTGCAATGAGATAATGATACTTGTTCCGAGTGATGTGATTGGGCCAGCCCCGTGTCAGTGAAGAAAAATAACCAATGGGCCGCAGAGCAGCGTGTCTCAGGGGCCGGCCCGGTGGTTAGTAAACAAACTAGAGTTCTCATATTCTGCCCGAACCCGACCCGACCCGACCCGACCCGACATTTTCGGGTCGGGTCGGGCCTAAAATTTACGTGAATTGGGCGGGTCGGGTCGGGCTTCGGGTTCTGTGGGGGATTTTTTTTTTTTTTAAATAAAAAAAATAGAATTATGTGTTCTGTTATTGATTATGACGTTTCATTTTTATGTGACTGGTGGAGAGAGTGAGAGACTGGATTTGGAGGCTAAACTTTCAGTGACAGACAGACAACCAGCTGTGCGAGCGCAGCGCAAACAAGTGAGAGAGAGTTGCAGCAGTATCCCGCTGTGCTGGCAGACTCGGCAGCAGGGACGGTTTCTGCTATGGGCAGTGCAACTGCCCAGGGCGCAATCTACTTGGGGGCGCATGAGCAAAAAAGAAAAATCTCCAGTTTTCTAGACTACCGTATTGACCCGCACATGCCGCGGCACCATCAGTCGGCATCAGGCGGGCCGGACGCGGCACCGTCCGATACCGCGCCCACCCGTCAGGTCTGCCGGATCTGACAGGTGAGCTGCCTCATGCTGGCCGGTGCCGCGGCCGGCCCGCCTGATACCGACTGATGGTGCCCCGGTGCCGCGGCTGACCGGCTCTGCTAAATAATGGCGAATTTGGCGATTAGGGGCGTTTTTTTTTTTTTTTTTCGGGCTTTATCGGGCTGTCGGGCCTAAAGTTCGGCTAATTAGTCGGGTCGGGTCGGGCCTCGGGCTGGCCCAGTCCGGCCCGGGTTGGGTCGGGTCTTAATTTTCAGGCCCGATGAGAACTCTAAAACAAACCCTGCGTTCCAAATCGCATACTTATACTTTTTACTTTTAGTATGTACTGCAGCTGCCCTTACGAAGTATGTAGTTTAGTATGTATTGGGACATACTAATTATTTTTTTCCCCACTAAATAGTATGGTAGTATGAGTATTGGAACGCAGGGACACTCTTGCAACGACTTTATTTGTCAAAATCATTATGCAGGCGGGACCAAACTACGCAAAAGGGGTTGTTTAGCAATGTGATTGGGCCAGCCCAGTGTCAATCGGGCCGCTGATCTATTGGTTGTATGGGCCTGTCAGCTATTTAAATTATAATAATAATTTTTAAAAAAATGTCGGGGGACTGTCGGCCCACGTAGCACATTGGCTCGGCATTCCTTGAGAGATTTTGTTTGGACGACTGGGAACATCGTGCAATGGGCCAAGGGTTTCTCTTATTGTTTAATTAAAAAAAAAAAATCAAAATTCTCCAAAAACAAGGTCTAGCAGGCGTCTTCATCTCCAGTCTGATGGTGTCTGTCATAGGCAAGGTGTGTCTTCTCCGGAGGATCTCCACCTTGTTGTGGTGGAGAAGCTGGAGGTGAAACCCTGGAGTGTAAACTGCTGAGCAAGGCATTGGCAGATCTGCCAGATGAATGTCATCAGTCTGTGCTCTGTTTGTTCCTGGCAGCAGAGTGTGTTTTGGGAAATTTCTGGAATGGCCAAAAGCCAAACATGAGCTTTGAACTTTGTTCAGGTTACAGTTAAACTCTTTAACAGACGGCAGGTGCTGGTGGTCAACTTGTTTTTATTATACCCAGGACAAATTATTACTTAGTTACTTATTACTTTAAAAAATAATCCAGATTTGTTTTGTAGAAAAACTGATGATGATGAGGATGCACTTGTTGCACCTGCAGAGATATGAGGCAGAGATTTGACTGTGAAACAAAACTGTTTAAGCAAGTGAAAAGACCCTCATATACACACTACACAAAAGAGAGAGACAAACAGAAAGGAAAAGGACACAAACCACAATATAATGAAATAAAATGATATAAAGAACCAAAAAATAATCACTCATACTGATAATAAAGAATATCCACCCCAAAATACAGACTGGTGTTGGTCCTCAAATCTCACTCTTCTTCGAGAAGTTTGATGTCTGTTTGGTCTTGTCCAAAAACATTCTAGGAAATGTAGGACAACATCAGTAATGACAGTAGATCAGGCAGGCTGAGGTAAAGTGGGTACAACAAAGAGGTAAATTGCAACACACAAACAAAATAAAAACTGCCAGGAAATTTTCCCTTTCACGTCTATCATTTTGACAAATACGATTCCCTCCAAAATAAACATGTTGTGTTTACTCTCCCAGCATACAGCTCAAGCTGTGACATGCCACCCATGCAGGGAGGAGTGTGGGAAACACAGGGTTTATAAGAGACACCTGAATGCCTCGCTGCAGTGAGCCCACCAGGCGATAAACCGTCATGTCTTCCACCAAAATGCTCGTGTTGACAGCAGCTCTGATGGTGCTGCTGGCGACTGTGGAGGCGTCTTCAAGTGGAGGTGAAGGTGAGGCTTTTTGTGTCATTATCTCTGTGTGTTGAGTTGGTAAGTTAGTTGGTAAGTCTACAAGAAAAACACTCACAAATTTACAACAAAAAATAATCACAAATTATGAGAGAAAAACTGGGGAAACTAAAGCCTCTGGGCCATATCATCAAACAGCAGGATAATTCATTTCATTGCTACGCAGATGACACTCAACTGTACTTGTCCTGCAAAACCTCAGAACTAAATTAGTGGTTCTCAGACTTTTTTCAGCAATGTTCCCCTTTGAAATATGAATCTATTGAATCTGCCTCAGAGAAAAAGGACAGTACTAACTTTAACAAACATTCACCAAAGCACAAGTGCACAGGGGAGCTCCTCAGTTCCAGTGACTGGAATGAATTTGAGTCATTTCCACGTTTGAATTAATGTGACTTCTCTACCCACATTAAACAGTCAACCGGACACCTGAGATTACCGACCGTGCCGAGCTGACGAGGCTGTTCAACCAGCCTGTATACGAGGCCGAGTTGGTGGTAAGGCCACTAGGAGACGGGTCCGTTATAGTGGGACCACTGAGCCACACTGGAGTCCGGTCAGTCCACGCTGCTTTACTGCCTTGCTGCCTTGCTGCTTTGTATAAAGGTGGATGGGTGGTTGGGGTATTGCAAGAAAAAATTGCCAAGATTAAAGTTGTAAACTTTCAACAAAAGAACAAACAAACAAGTTTGTTTGTTTGTTTTTGTTGCTTGTCTTTTCCTTTTTTTTTTTTTTTGCCTGTCTGTTGATATTGTATTTACACATTGTGTGTCTTGTTTGTTTTTTTGTTTTTTTTCCTGAAAGTATAAGATATATGCATCATGCTTTTTCTTGAAAAAAGGAAAAATAAAACAAAAATTTGATCACAGAAAAAAAACTTTCAACAAAAGAACTTGGATATTCTCTGGGATTAAAGTGGTAAATTAATTTTAAATAGTTTTAGTTTTAAATAGTTTTCCCTATACTCTAGGATGATCAAAAACAGAGAAATTCTATAAAATTTTTTGAACACGTTTGTCTTATGTTCAGTATTGAAATCTTATTTTTCTTAAACAGAATGAAGAAATCTACCACTTGTTTCCAGTGCAGTTTCACTTACCCTGGAAAATGTGTGCAAACCGGACGTGGAAATGATCTTGTCGGTGCTGATGTTAAACTTGTTTTCCTCACAGAGTGACGCTGGAGAATGGCTCTAAGTGGCTCATCCACAAGGGGCAGAATTTCGGGTACATCTCCGATACGGTGGTGGTCAACGCTCGGAACATGAGCTCCAGATGGAGGGTAAGATGAAAACACTTGACATCACCTGGTGTGAGAAGCTGTCTGAGATCAATCGAGAAGTCTGTGGGACTCTTCGACATAGTCAGTGAGCCACTTGACCTCAGCCTCATTTTTTGTTACTGAGATTGGAGTGAAAGAAAAAGCCAACAATAATAATCTGTTATGGCTCTTTTCAACTGGCTTTAACAGAACAAAGAGAGAAAATGGGTGAGAGTATTTCATGGCAACCCACCTAATAGACAGAAACTTTGGTCTGACGCCTTGTTTAGGCCGCATGCGTCCCATCTCGTCGTCAGGCAATGAATTCTCGGCCGACAGTCCCCCGACACTTTTTTTTTTTTTTTTTTTTTTAAATAGCTAACCGGCCCATACAACCAGCATATCAGAGGCCCAATCACATTGCTAAACAACCCCTTTTGCGTCGTTTGGTCCTGCCTGCATAATGATTTCGGCAAATAAAGTCATTGCAAGAGTTTGTTTACTCAGCACCGGGCCGGCCCTTGAGACACGCTGCTCTGCGGCCCATTGGTCATTTTCCTTCACTGACACGGGGCTGGCCCAATCAGATCACAGCCTGTGGCTCGGTGAGCCGGTGTGCAGTGCAACGCGGGTCGAACGTTATCTCATAGGATCTACTGAGATGGAGAGAAAAGGCAAAGGCGGCACAGAGAAACTGCGAGAAAAAAAAAAAGCAGCTGTCAATGTCAAACCGATCGGACTTTTTCACTTACGGAGTTTTTCGTAATTTCTCAACATGAACGAAGAAAGAGCCCAGACATTATAAACGGAACGCAATCTTCGATGGCAAAGCGGATAGTGCCTCCGCCAAACCGTGGGTGTATTCAGCGCAGACGTACCGGTATGTAACGTCAAGCTAACAGAAACTATAGACAAGTTTACGCGCCAAATCCCGGGGGGCACCATTACCAGAGAATCTCTAATATAGGGAGAAGTGGCACTCTCGTCTAACTTACGGGTCTTGGAAACACGCCTCTGTCCATGTGAGGGCGCTCGCGGGCGAGTGCAGAATGAATGGGAGTCTATGGGGCTACACCCCTAAAAATCCACTTTTCTCTGGAAATAATTTTTTGTCAAGTAATTTGAATACTGTTTTCAAAAGTTGGGGCTAAAAAAATACACTCAGCTGAATATTTGATTTTTTAAGTTCACCTATATGTTGTAAAAAGCCGTTCAAAAAGTGTGATGACGTCACACATTGAGAGGTGCTGCTTTACGGCGATTTCCAGAGCCCGTCTCCACAGAGCAGACGGAGACACTCGAGAGAGCCCGTCTGTGCTGTATTAGACATTCTCTGTACACACAAATATCAACTTTGATAGAAAAGTCCTCCTTAAGAGTGGGGTTTCCCGTTTCTCTTGGTCTTCGGGTGCCATCAGGTGGGATCCCTCGTCGTAAACAGCCGTAAGTCCGTCACTGACCAATCAGCAATCATTAGCAAATGCTAGCGTGTTATGGCCAACAACAGCCCAAACTGTAGGAAACTGAAAGGATATAAGTTCTCACTAATTTCACTTTTAACCTATAATCCATACTGGACTTTCAGAAACTACAACAGGATTTGCGATTTTTCAACCATAAACAGGAGTAAGAGACAAATTTAGCCGTTTAGCTCCATAGAGCCCCATTCATTCTGCACTCGCCCGCGATCACCCCCAGTGGAATTACGGTGGAACTGCAACCAAGTTCGATACAATGGGGGTTAATGGAGAGTGGCGAGGCTCGTCGTAGACGGGCTCTGCCATTACCCAACAAAAATGCACTTCATTTCCGCCGGAAGTGGTTTGCGCAGCGTATGCCGGTGTAAACAAACTTCCATGCTAATGCAGCTTCGTCTGGACATGTAGCTCGCTGCTCGTGAGGTTTCAATTTTAATAATTATGTCCTTACAATGGGAACACGATTCAACCACCTTGACTGTTTGTGTGAAAATAAAAGTTTATGTAAATGTAAAAATGTAATTTCATTTCATTATTGCACTGAACTACGATCATGAATGCTAGGCCTTATGTTCCTTAGTGTAACAGTTTCTTTTAACACAGTTCATCATTCATAGTAAGCTCATGCTGTACATTAATAACACTGGATGAATGAATTGCTTTGAGGAAACTAAACAAATGGCTTCAACAAGAAAGAGAACGTGTTTAATCCTAACAGGTATTAAACCGTAAAATACAGAAGCAGCCCACACAATTACATCACTATAAAAATATTCATAAATAATATTAAAAACTACAATGCACACAGTATTTGTTGTGTTTATCTGTATTTAATGAACAACATGGCTGGGTGCTGATAGACAGGGACCTCATCAGGCTCTCTGATCAGTGGACTCTTCAGGTTAACTAGGCCAGCACACTACCGCACACGTCGTTCCCGAACCACTTTTTTTTTTTTTTTAAAGTATCCATCTTTAATTTCCTTTCGTCAGCAGGACAGAGCTAGCTAGCTAAAAACCTATGTATGTCTGTGGCTAAAAACAAACCAGCACGCCAAAACGGAAATGGATTGCATCATGGGAGGAGTTTAGGATGTAGAGCGGAAACGGCTCATAAACTTGTCTATAAAGTTCTGAACAACCTGTTGCATTACGCAAGCGTTGCAAGTATGGAAGCCGAGAGGACAATTCTCCTCGCGATTGTAGCCGAAGAACTGTCTGAGCAGGACATTACTTTACATGGATCATTAACTATAGGGGTACTGCAATACATTCAATGTCCACTATGAAAAAAAACAGGTATGTTAAACATTGTTTCCAAGATTTGTACCATAGGCCTCAACAAATGAGTTTTAAGTTTTAAGTTGAATAAAAGTTGTCATATTATTGAGAAAAACAATAAACTATGTCTGATTTATCATCATACTTACCACATACATGTGCTTTTACCTCTTCAGATGATGGGCAACATTTTAAACATAGGCTGCACTAATATAGCGACTTGGAAGCCATTATGGAGCACTAGCGTTTTAAATCACGGAGGCTTCAATACAGGCTGATGCTGATTGGATAACACCTGTGACACGCCCACAAAACGGAGGAAAACTACCCTCCGAGGCATGTTGCTCTGTTACTAGACGTTACAACCAAACACACCATTCAATGAAACAACGTCACACAACGTTACGTATCGTAACGTCGTTGAATACACCCCGTATTTTCCTCACTTTGTTGTAACCATGACAATGAAGTGATTCTTATTATTCTGCCTGTCACTGGCTAGATGACACACACAGTGGCATTTAGGGTTTCTGTAATTTTCATTTCTGTACTCTTTTTGTTAATTTGTATTGTAACCCAGGTGCTAAATTATTATTATAATTATTATCATCATTATTATTATTGTTATTATTATTTTGCCTTTTTTAATGCCTTGTTCTAACTTTATGGGTAGGGGAGAGTGGGGTAAGTAGTGCCATTTTTTACTTAAAGTGCCTTTAAAGCAAGGGGATTACAGTAATGCCTCCAACTAAAATATGCACATATAGTTTAGGAAGTTGTGCATCCCTGGGAACAATCACTTTGGATCTTATATAAACTGTTTGAGAAATATAGCTTTCAAAAAAAAAGTGGTTTTGTGGCACAACTTGCCCCCGGTGTGGGGTAAATTGTGCCATTGATAATTGAAGTAAAACAGATCATTTTAATCTCACAAATGATAATGCTATATAAAAGCAAAACAAATTCAATACAAAATGATTTATTTAACATTTATTTATTATTTTAACAAGATCACAGGCCACTTTTCTATAACGAGGCCTAGCGCCACATGAACACATACCCAAAACAAAATAAAACTTCCAAAATGAGCACCTGCAAATCATCTTCATCTGAATCTGAACAGTTTTAGTGATCAAAGGTAAGAAGACAATGTACAATAACAATAAAATACAATAAAGTAATATATAGTGTATAATCACAAGCTGTCCCACTGGCACAACTTACCCCAGGCCCTTTGGCACAAATTACCCCAAGCCCACCATTTTGAAAAAAATGCCTCCCCCAGGTGTTTTGAGCTAACATCATGCTAACTGTATAGACTCATGGTGTAGCTTACTAAAGTACTAAAACCTGTGTGAACTGTTTTCAAAGTTTTCTATAATTGTTCAAACACAGCAATCAAAAAACCTTGATCATGGAAATTTTACTTTTGGAGGGCAAAAAAATGTTTTTTGAACTTAAATGTGCTTACCTCTCAAGCCATGTGTCTCCCTTCCTTATAAGATGAGTGTGATGGATGCCTCTTCAAAAATATGTGGTCACATGACCAACTTCTTTTATGGTTTTCTAGATAACAGGGGTGGAACTACTTGCCCCTTGGCACAAATTGCCCCACTCTCCCCTATACACCAATCAAATCAGATTCAGATTTAAACAAGGATTTGTGTGGTATACTTTGTTTGTTGCCAAGACCTGCACTTACTAATCTGAAATAGGTGCCCAAAAGGCGTTGGCCAGTTGTGGCCTGTTCAATAGAATAAAAAAAATTCCAATTCATCTATTGCATTTTATTCTTCCACTATAGTACTATAGGCCAGTATGACTGGGGCAGCCAAGTTATTTGACATATTTGAACATTTTTTTAAAAAGTAACGCAATAGTTACTTTTCCTGGTAATTAATTACTTTGACAATGATGTAACTCAGTTACTAACAGAAGTAACTAGTAACTATAATTAATTACTTTTTCAAAGTAACGTGCCCAACACAACAGCTAACTAATTGCATGGCATTATGGTTTCAAAGAGTTGAACAGTTGGTATACACATTTAAGGGAGCAAAAACACCGGAAAGGTGTGCGTTATCGAATGTGGTGGGCCGGTCTGGTCCAAAATGCCCGGGCCGATTTTTTGTCCCAGTCTGCCCATGCCTGACAGTGACGGATGTGCTGGTTCTTTAGGTTTTTTGATGCAAATTAAAATGTTTGGTTTCCTCGTCACTTGGTTCCTATGAGTACAAGTACAACATTTTCCACACCTTTTTCTTAAGATTTTCCTTCTGCTTTATCACACAGTCACAGTGAAGAGAGTCAGGACAGCTAAGGGTCAAGCCAGATTTGAACCCAGGCTGCAGCAGCTTCACCTCAGAGTTGCATGGTATTCGCTCTACACAGTGAGCTACCAGGGAGCTTCCAAAAATGTTTATTTTTTTGGCTTTGGAAGTTTTATTTTGATTTGCACATGGCAGAACCGCCACTGTATAAACCCCATTAGAAAACCCTGCCTTAATGGAAGGTCACTTTATGTTTTAGGTCTGTGGACTGCTAGACTTCTACAGAATGCATGAAGACTCGTATAATTCATATGATTTTTTTTTTTCCAAAATAGATATGAAGGCATATCAGAAAAATCTTTGTAGTTTTTATACCTGCCGCTGCTCTTTATTTTTTTCTCTCTGCAGAGCTTGGTGAAGAGAAATTTTCGGGGGAGAAAGAGAGTGGCTGACTTTGTGAATGCCGGCGGCAGCGACTACAATATCCTCTTTAACTGTCACGTGGCATCATTGCTAATGATGCTTCAAGGGTGAATCATGGTGAACGTCAACTTCACCTGTGCTGCTTGTTGTCATGAAAAAGTCAGTCACAGTTTTAAGGAACTGTTTCCTGTGTAGTAAATACATAATAAAGACTAAAAAAAAAACCTACAGCTGGTGTGTTTTTCTTGAGCGAGTGTTTGAAACTGAAGACAACCTTCCCTTCTGATATGGGGGACATTTGGTGCATAAATTCCTAATTAATTCAAGGTTTCTCCTTTAAATGCTCTAGTTTGTAATTGGCTGATGCCTGAGATTTTACCTCAGTTCCAATCTACAACAAGCTGTGATTTTTCCACGACGTGGAGAAATGATCTAAGTTATTGTATTTTAACAGCAGAGCTGAGCATTCCCAGCATGCCGCTCTGCTCCGTCACCTGACTCCTATACTGAAGGAGTTCCCCCAGTGCTGCCCTCCCAGAAAGCCCCACAGCCACCAGGAACACAGCGCCTTACAAATTCATGAAGTAAGCATGGACTAAACACAAAACAGGAAGTCAAGAACATTTATTTGGATTATTTGTGCAGCTCTTGAGCACAGCCTGACTCCAACACGACGGCGTGTTTGGGCCACTGTGGGGAGAGAGAAAATTATGGTAGGGGGAAATATTCCCAGAAAACCCCCCCACAAAATTTCCACGACTGAGGTGGTAAATGTGCAAGAAAATAGCTGGAATATTCCTTGAGATTAAAGAGGCAGATTTAGTAGAAAGCCCCCCACATATTTACAAGAAAAAAAAAACTTACGTAGCTTTCTTTTACTCTCATACCTATAAAGGAGTCACATTGCTTCACTGTGGCAAAAACTATTTTTACTGCAAGTTTGTGACTTTACAATCCCCTTTTTTTTTCCTGGGAATATCACCCCCTCCCTCGTACGCCGCTGCACTCCGAGGACTTTACAGAGAAACGCTCCTGTCACCAATCAACCACAGAACACAGTGATCAGTACAGCGTGAAAAACATGTAAAAGCCACAGAAACACAGTGATGCTTCAGGCCACTTGAGCTTCCCAGCAGCCATCTCTCAAACACCCCTGGGATTCTTTTTTTTTTTTTTTCAATCTAAACTGAAAGGTCAGAGCTAGAAACTGTTCAAATCCAGCGGCATTGCAGTGATATCTAATTTACAAGCCCTGGGAATAATTCAAAGTCTGTTTTCCAGACGTCCCAGAGCTTTAGGAGGCCGGTCAGACGTCCACCAGTGTTTTTAGGTGGCTTTAGTTCCTCCTGAGTGTGTGAGTGTGTGTCAGCGGCACCAAAAGTCTCCAGATGGTTGAAAATGCTGCTGCTAGAGTTTTAACTAGGACAAGAAAATTTGACCACATTACCCCAATTCTTGCCTCCCTTCATTGGCTTCCTGTCCATATTAGATCTGACTTTAAGGTGCTTCTGTTAACTAAAATCTTAAAAGGGTTTGCCCCATCTTATCTTTCTGATCTCCTTAAACTCTATATTCCATCTCGGGCTCTCCGCTCTCTAAACGCAGGGCTGCTTTGCCTACCTAGAGTTAAGAGGAAGTCAGCAGGTGGCCTTTTCCTATTGGGCCCCGCTGCTGTGGAATACACTGCAAAAAGTCAAAATCGTACCAAGATTATTTGTCTTATTTCAAGTAAAAATGTCTGATTTCTAGTCAAAATATCTCATTACACAACAAGCTAATTTTTACTTGTTCACTTGTGTCACAAGTAAAAATTTGCTTGCTCCATTGGCAAAATTTGTTTCTTGTTTCAAGCAAATTTTCACTTGAAACAAGTTGAAACAAGTGAAAATTGTCTAAAGACAAGTAATTTCTGAGCTGATCTTGTCTTATTTTAAGTGTAATGAGATATTTTGACTAGAAATCAGACATTTTTACTTGAAATAAGACAAATAATCTTGGTAAGATTTTGACTTTTTGCAGTGTAACCTCCCTGCTGATGTCAGGCAATCAGAATCTGTTGATTCCTTTAAATCCAGACTAAAAACTCATCTCTTCGGCTTAATTTATGGTTAGACACTTAGTGGTACGGTGGGCTGGTTCTCTGTCTCGATGGAGTAACCCAGGAACTCACCTGCCAATGAGATTATTGATCACTGAGATCCAATTATCGATCATTCTTGTTCTCTCGTATGACTAACATCCCCCTTGTCTCTGTGTGAGTGTGCATAGTTGATGTGAGTTTTTGCGAGTGCTTGTTTAGTCTTTTATTGCTCAGATCATCATGATGTTGGTGGTTGTGTGGCTCAGGTCCCAGGCTGCTCAGGTGTAAACAGACAGGTGAGGTGCAGCTCGGCTGGAAAGCAGCTGCTTCATGCAGAACAACACACAAACTGTCTGCCTGCAGGGGGCGCTGCAGGGCAGCAGGAGGAGCTCAGCTGCCCTTCATAAGACATGAGCTCCAGTAAAAACATGAGGCAGGACATTTTGGAGGTCTCTAAGATCTGTACTGACAACATGCAGCTGTTTTTTCTTCCAGCTGCATTTCCTAAATGTCTTGCCCCAGTGAGATTAGCCACACCCCTTTCTAACCCCAGATGTGACAGAGTTACTAAAGGAAACCTACAGAAATATGACAGGTAGATCTGTCCACCTCAGAGCCGCTGAAATAATTCCATAATGTGAGCTGAGGGTGATCGGGTGGAGCTGGACCAGATGTGACAGCTGCATTAAAATGAGGCTGCAGTGCGTGAGGACGTCCCCTTTTGATGCTTGTTCATTTGCATAAAGAGCGGGAAAGTGAGATGTGAACGCAGGTGGGCAGATGAGGACAACTTTTCATGAAAACTCACTTTATGTAAACAATCGCAAAGAATTAGCACGGCTTCAAATGTAAATGCAGAAATAAACAAACAGAGAAGAAAAAACCTATGAAGGAGAACAGAGAGACGAGTCCTTGTTCAAAAACACACAAAAACAAGTGGATTTTTTTTTCCTTTTGTAATTGTGTGTGTTATGATGTGGAGAATTAATTTCCATTGATTGTGAATTCAAAATCATCAAACAGAAAGCAGGAAAAATGCTCAGCAGGCATTTTATTAAAACAACTAATGTAAAGAAAAATCACATAACACAAAAACACTCAATAATAGCTGTGGAAAGTGTTTTCTGCTTGTATTATTTTTGTAAATTTAATGAGCAGTATCAATCACTTTATTCCAGGTGTTCAGAAGCACAAATACGAGCAGAATGAAAATATGAAAAATTAAATGCATGACTTATATTTTTGCAACTCTTCCCTTTTGAAAAGCGACATTCAGCTGAATCCTCGCTCACTGCTTCACTTCCCAACACAAATCTTGTTGTTGTTGTTGTTGTTGTTGTCGTTGTTTATTTCCTCGTGAGCATGTGGAGCTGCCTTCACTGCCCATCAGGAATGTTGATGCACAGGAACAGACGGCTGGTTCAGGAGGTGTAATCGCCTGTGATGACACGCTGACACGAGGTGATGTCGCCGCCGCCACCACGCCGCTCGTTATGCAACGTCACAAAGAGGTTTTGTTGTTGGTGAGGGGCCTCGGCGCCGCGTGAGAGAGTGAACACACCAAACCCCTTCACGAGAGCTGCACGCCTCCACCTGAGCTGCACGGCTCCACCTGAGCTGCACGCCTCCACCTGAGCTGCACGGCTCCACCTGAGCTGCACGGCTGTGCCCACAGAACTTTACATCTGCTAATATTTGACTTTGTGTTCAGGGTTAAATACAAACAAGAAACCTGATCCAGCATCTCTGATCTGACCTTTAAAAATATCATTTTCGTGATTATAAATATAATTCTTAAAGTTTGGGGGCTTATTTTTCTGGTTTTCTGGTGTTTTGTGCTGTTTTGCCGTTTTCCAGTAATTTTTAAGAACTGGCTCGTTTTTGAAAGAGATCCAGCGAAGTGTCTCAGGACTCCGAGGGTTAAATCATTTGGATGTCAGATTGAGTTGAGATTAAAGCAGAAATCAGAAAAATGTTCAAATGAAGCTTCACACACTTAAACAGTTTCTGGTGAAATTAAACAGAGAAACCTTTTGTTTATGACAAGACACTCTGCAACTTAAGTGTATATTTGTATATTTATTGGTTATTTTATTTTTACCTTCAAAGTGCTGTTTTATTTATATGTTTTTATTTATTATATTTTTGAACACACTGCTGCAGACCTGCATTTTCATGCACTATTTTATTTGATGTATTTTTTTCCAGCAGCCTGCAGAAGCCTGCCCGTTCAGTTTGTTTTTAACAGCAGTTTCTCAGCAAAAGGGAAGCGAGAGGCAGTCCATTGTTTGGCTGTTCCTGGCTGAGGGCCAGGGGGCGGCCGGGGCCCGTGGGCTGGGGCCCGTGGGCCGGGGACCGGGGGCAGCAGCGGGCCGGGGGCGGTGGGTCCCTGCAGCCTCTGAACACGGCCTCTGACAGCGGCTGAGGTCGGGCTGTGGCTCTCACATGAGGAGAGGCAGCCTCGGTTGAATCTGCACAAATTTCAGAAGCAGAAACCAGAACAAGAAGAGACGGGGAACTTTAGAAAACTCCAGAGACACTGCTGCCGTGTTTCTGTTGATTAAAATAACCCCAACTGTCACTCAAAGCAAGTGGCCTTTCAACGGCTCTTTCAAATCCTGTTTTCGTCATCGCTCTTCCTCTTTGCGTGAGGCCCCACACCTTCCCTCGCTGGTTCAGGATCAGAGCCCGCAGCCTCGGCTCGTCCTCCTCTCTCAGAGCTGCCGTGCTTCCCCGTCGACCTGAAAATGAAAGCTGGTACTTTCCTGCACTGCAGGTGACGAGACTCAGCCGCTCGGGGCCCGGGGCCGGCGGGGTCCGTCCCGTCTAGCCGGAGGCACGCAGGGCGTCGTAGCCTCTCTTCTGAGAGCGCAGCAGGGGCGTCTGGGTGTCGGCATCCCGGAACGAAATCCGCCTGCTGGCCGAGCGAAACTGTGTGTGCGTCCATCCGTACACCAGGCAGTTGAGGAAGCCCTGCGAGCCCGAGGTGAAGGCCTGGAGAGAGACGAGACGCAGTCAGAGCGTGTTCACTGTGTGAGTCAGTCTGGGGGCCACAGGGGCCCAACGGGGCCCTTAACACACATCCAGCTCAGTCAGTCATTTAGTCTGTGAGCTGGTGCCTCAGCCAGGAGGAAAACAGCTATGGAGCCGGTGAGAGAGGAAAACCTCAGAATGTCTCAGATTAAAGGTGTAAATTTACAAGATTAAAACTCAGAGAAACAGTTTTTCCTCCTCCTCTCAGTCTGTGGCTCCACCTGTGCTGCCCCCTGCTGGCCGAGTCTCAGGCCTGCAGCTGATCCCCTCAGCAGATTCTACTCTGACATGGGATTCAGGAACAAGGAGATCCTGCTGATCTGAGCCCAGAATCAGCAGATTGTTTTCTTCTGAATCGGCCCAAGTCACAGCAACGTCTCTTCAGAGTCCAGATGCTGAGGAGGAGGTTGGGGTTCTGGACTCAGACCAGCAGGATTTCCTTCAGACTGGATCCCACAGGTGGAGAACAGCTGGTTTCACAGTTTTTCTCATAAATTTGTGGGGGTTTTTTTTCTTGAAAATTTACCACTTTAATCTCAGAGAATATCCAAATTTTTAACAACAGTAATAATTAATTTTAAAAAATCTCTTAAATAAAACTACAACTACAAGAAGAAGAGCAATAATAAATGAACAATGTGAAAATAAAACATGGCAGACTGGATGGTATAAAGCTGAAAGATCCTGAAACAGCAGAGATTTGACGTCATGAGCGTCGTGTTGCTGACTGACCTGGGCGATGTAGAGCACGACGCTGGCCAGGCCTCGCGCCGCCGTCGGCCTGAACAGCCGCGCCGCCGCCAGGTACACCGCTGCAGACACACACACACACACACACACACACAGAGCACAGGCTCACATCCAGTTTCCAGTTCTCTTATCGGTTATGTCAGGTACTTTCTGCTGAGGCTGTGATTCTCCTAGAGGTCACTAGAGGTCATTTTCTCCAGAGACGTTCAGTGTGACAAAAGTCTCTGCCTGCAGTGAAATGGCTGCTATGGGGGCCAACATCATCACACAGGAATCAAATGTGGCTCATTGAATCCACAAGAGTCTCAGCTTTCCAGTCAAAGCCAACTGATGCAGCTCCAAGACTGTTTAGGCCCCAGTCTGCACACACACACCATTTTACAACAGGCCACAAGAACACATGTGGACTGCAGGCTTTGGGGTCCAAACTGCATGGGATTAGCAGAAGGTGGGCGTGTCTGCAAAGGGGAGAGCCGTGGCTGCCCAGAGAACACATTTTCATTCACACACCTGGAGGTCAGAGGTCAAGGGACCCCGCTGGAGACAGACATGCCAGATTTTCCCCTCACCAAAATGTAGCTGAACTTTAGAGCGATCTTTAGCGTCTTTACTTTAAATCATTTTCAAGATTTAGTCTAACTTTGGAAAACTATTGCCCGCCATACCATATCACAGTTTTTCAAATGGGTGAATTGTCCCTTTAAAGGCACCAGGTTGAATGTCATAATAAGCAGCGGGTACCGGCCGAGGATTGTGGGTAAATGAGGCGTGAGGATGAGGAAACCCACCTGGCCCCCAGCAGAAGATGAAGACAGAAGGGTAGAGCAGCATCCGCCTGTCCACCACACGGAAGGAGGCCCACTGCCGGTCGCCAAGGTAACCGGCGGAGGTCACCACCCGCCTGTAGATACGGCGGGCCTTTCCCATGAGCACCTGGTGCAAGACAGGCATTGTCAGTCAGAATCAGTATGAATCGTATCACTCCGAAGAAAAAGAGGAAAGAAGGTAAGAAGAGAAAAATATAATTTCCAGTGTTATTAACGTCGTGACCTCGACTTCCTGTCAAACAGAGCAACATCATCATCCTGCTCTAGTGGCTGGAAATTAAAATTCCCACCAATAAAACTTTCACAGATCTTTAAACATCCTCTGTTAGCCACCTTTTCCCTTCAAAATAAAAGCGTGTTTCTCTCCCAAGCTGAGATCCTGTTGGTTTGTTCTTGTGAGTGGTCCCGCCCACACTTCCTGTTTCAACAGGAAACACATCAAAGACAGCAGCCCTGCGTTCCAGTACCCATACTACCATACTATTTAGTATGCAAAAAAGGAATTAGTATGTCCTAATACATAGTATGTCAGATGCAGTATGCCAAGAGTACTAGGATGTTCTACTAGTCGACAGCGCAGTTTGAAACAGCACCGGCATTTTGATAACAACATTCAAATGTTCAGGGATGACGTATGTAGTGTGTCCCAATAGTATGCACATGCATGCATACTGCATACTACACTACATACTTTGTAAGGGCAGCTGCATTACATACTAAAAGTAAAAGGCAGAAGTATGCGATTTGAAACACAGTCTAGGAGTCCACATCATGGGGTCCTTAAGTATTGCAATTCTTTTTAAAATTATTTTTCAAATCAATTGATTTAAAGTAATGACATGACATTTCGTATCAGATGAAAGTACATGATCTAAGAAATGTGTTGGCACCAAGCGTGTCGTGCTGGGCTGCAGGTAAGGCGGCTGATTATCGCTCCCACAGGTCTCAGGTGAGGATCAGAGCAACACGTTTCATAAAAAAAAAAAAAAAAAAAAACTTAAACATATCTTTTGATTTCATGGGGTCTTTAAGGTTCGGTGCAGTCATGTGACCCGTCATGTGACCTGTTATGTGACCTGTCGTGACCTGCTGAGTAAACTCACCACGATGCCCATCAGCGTGATGAGGAAGGTGGTGAGGAAGACTGCGATGCGGTAGTTGTACAGCAACCTGCAGGCTCCCTGCTGCTGCTGCTGCTGCTCCGGGGTCAGGAACAGCGCCCCCGTCTGCATCAACAGGCACCTGGCAGGCACCACACACACACACACACACACACACACACACACACAAACAAATCTAACTTCATACAAGGTTTTCCTGTGACAGCACACTGGGGTCACTGTAGGGACAAAAAAATTGTTGGGTGATATTCTGAGAAAAAAAAAACTTTGTGCGTCCGGACTCGATGCACCTTGTCCAGCTCTGATGGTTTAACTGTGGCACCTTTTTCTCTGAGAGTGTGTGACCGCTGTGACCAAACAGGGGCTTTCCAGCAGCTAAAGCTATCCGTACAAAACCATCACCAAACGTCAAACCGCGTGAACATGAAGCCGGACGGTGCGTTTACTGTCTGTGGGAGCGCTGTGTTCCTGCAGGTTCCCACCCACCTGTACGGCTGGCTGAGGTTGGCGTAGCAGCGGTGGACGTTTCCCTGGACGAACACGGGCGTCATCAGCAGCGCCGGCAGCACCCTGCAGCCACACGCACATTTCCTCACATCAACATCTTTCATAACAGACCGGTGCTGTGGTTTCACCGCCTCCTGACCCACATCCCTCTGGGTTTTCACCCTCCACCGTCTCCTCAGGTGTTGATCCGTCAGGAGGCGGTGAAACCACAGCCGTTTGTCAGATTCTCACAGCAACAGCACATGACGCCAGCAGCTGAGTCTGGATGTGGTTTATCATCATCATCATCATCATCATCATCATCATCATCATGGTCTAAATCACTTCTTAGGTATCGTGCCGTGACCTTTTCTGGCCTGTTTGTTTGCACGTTTGCATGGCCTTTGTGGTGCGTTCATGGCCGCCTCTGACACAGCGTTTCCTGCGTCACAGTTCAGTCTCGCTTCCCTCAGTGTTACACAGAAATCCCCACTCACCCTGAGAGCAGCGCCGTGACTTTGCTGGCTGTGCTCACTCTGATGTCACTCTAGGAAAAAAACAAACAAAAAAAAAAACAATAAAGTGAGAGAGTTGTCCATGTGGCAAACGCTCAGCGAGGACAAACAGCATCAACATGAACTGGGCGGCAGCTGAAAACTTATTATTCATTCCCCATCGCTTTTAACTGTCATGCTTCCTTTGTTTAATTCTTTTATTTTGTTCTTTCATGTATTTTGTTGTATATTTTGTTCTATATCTTGATATCTTGTCTAACATCCATCTGTTATATATCTTATTTTTGGACTGTTTGCTTGGTTTTATTGTTGGGTGTTTGCACTTGTTTTAAATTGCCTGTTTTTTATTTTATTCACTTTATTGTGAAGCACTTTGAGTGACACCTGCTGTATTAAAGGACACA
This sequence comes from Myripristis murdjan, assembly GCF_902150065.1. Lineage (NCBI taxonomy): Eukaryota > Metazoa > Chordata > Actinopteri > Holocentriformes > Holocentridae > Myripristis > Myripristis murdjan. The sequence goes on along the minus strand of NC_043995.1, from coordinate 32,746,177 downwards.
CATTAATATGAAATATCATTAAAAGCTTAGTCCGGTTGGTGTTGGTATGGTATGGTATATGATATATGAATTATGGAAACCAAAAGATGTGAGAAATGACCTTTTTTTGTAAGAACTGTTGAACTTGTCAGTCGTATTGGTTCTCAGTGACCAGTGAGATGCTTTCTTCTCTAAATTATATTCTCTATTCTTATGAATAAAAAGCATTTTATCCATCAGAAGGCAGCGGTGTGTCTTTTAAATCAGGGCTTAAAATTTTATTGTTGGCTGCAGAGTTACCAATAAAACACAGCTTACCGCCTGCCAATCATCAAGTCTGTTTTGTTTCTGCTTTTATCGATTTTAAACTTTTCTGCCTTTGTTTTTTTCCGTTATTGTATTTTTTTTTCCTGCTTTTCCATGTTTTCTCCATGGTTTATTCTTCCTCATGTGTTTTTCTGCCTCTTGCCTTTTACAGCTGAGAGGTAAAACAGGGAACAGAAGCAGATGTGTGCGTCATGTTGAAGGGGCGGCGCTGCGACGGCGTACCTGCACAGGGAAGCCGTTGATGCTGCAGAAGAAGCGGGTCCTGACGCCGGCGTACAGCCTCCATATGTAGTTCAGCGTGTACAGGAAGGAGCTCATGTACAGCATCTGCCACAGACACCACAGAGGAAGAACATTTAAAAATGTAAATATCATTTTTACTGCAGAACAGGAGGCTGGACTTCACCGACAGACGACTCATATCAACCAGAGAACGTCCGAAAATATAACAAATAACAATAAAACAGCACAAACAGAAACTCTGCTGCCACTTCACCTTCATGAACTGAGCAGCAGACAGGCAGAGGCAGACAGCAGAGCAGCAGACAGGCAGAGAGCAGCAGACAGGCAGGGAGCAGCAGACAGGAAGACAGGAGGTGGAACAAGGTCAGGCTCTGCTGCTCTCTGTCTGTCTGCCTGTCTGCTGCTCTCTGCCCAGCACACACACAGTAACAAAGGTGCTGACTGGAACCATAAGTGGTGCTTCCGTGTGAGACCATAGAGGAGCTCTTTTTGGTTCCACAGAGAACCTTTTAGCAAGAAGTTCTTTGAAAAAACATTTCTGTGGATGGTTTTTAAATAACTCCTAAAGGTTCCTCAAAGAACCCTCAAGAAATGGTTCCTTTAGGAAGAATTGTTAGCTGCTGCCGCCACCAAATAACTCCAATAAACATGAAGAACCTTTAGCACTTTAAAGAACCACAGAAAGTGTGTGGAGAACCAGCCCCTAAATAAAGAGGTTCTGCAGCTGCTGATGGTTCTCTGTAGAGCCACAGAGCAGTTTGAAGAACCATTTCAGAACCCGTGTTTCTCTGAGAGCAGGCGTCCTACTGGACACAATTTGCTGCTCTGTTTCCTCTGACCTGACCCACTTCAGGAGCCTCAAACAATCTGTGACGCTCCGCTGGAGATCGGCCCGCTGTGTTCGGCCTGTCGGAGGGCAAAGTTCAACCGAGACACAAGAGAGACGGGGGGGGGGGGGGGGGGGGGGGGGGGGGTGTTCAGCTAACGGGACGTCCAGAGGGATCAGAGAGGAGCTGGCAAACCCAAATCTGTCTGAACTGGGATCCAGTCTGTCAGATAGACAAACAGCCGAGCTGGAGAAACACAGTGCATCACACAGGAGGCGCAAACTCCTCCTCTGGAGGTTTGGAAAGGCAAATATTTATTTATTTATTTATTTATTTACCTTTTTGTGATTACTGAATCGATTAAAAGTAAAGATTCTGATTTCACAGGAAAATAGACGAGCTATGGAACGCGATGGTTGGCGGCGAGGCGGCAAAATATCCCTCAGAGTTCGGCTAAATTCTGGTGAGGGGAAAAATGAGGGAAAATCTGTCATGTCTGTCTCCAGCAGGGTCCCTTGACCTCTGACCTCCAGCTGTGTGAATGAAAATGGGTTCTCTGGGCAGCCACGGCTCCCCCCTTTGCAGACACGCCCACCTTCTGCTCTAGTGACCTCTAGGAGAATCACAGCCTCATCAAACTTTACAGACACAAACTAGAGGAGGATTCAAAAAACTAAAGTCACAATAAATTATAATATCACATCACAATGCTTGTAGAACCACAATACATATCATAATATTCTGACAAAAAGATATAAGGAGAGATTGAAGTCATAAATTTACAAGAAATCACCGAAATTTACAAGAAAAAAACTCTAAACCTCTGCTGGCCGAGTCTCAGGCCTGCAGCTGATCCCCTCAGCAGATTCTACTCTGACATGGGATTCAGGAACAAGGAGATCCTGCTGATCTGAGCCCAGAATCAGCAGATTGTTTTCTTCTGAATCGGTCAGAGCAACGTCTCTTCAGAGTCCAGATGCTGAGGAGGAGATTGGGGTTCTGGACTCAAACCAGCAGGATTTCCTTCTGACTTGATCCCATTTTTTTCCTCGTAAATTTGTGACTTTTCTCAGAATATCGAGCAGATGCAGCTGACTCGAGCGGTGGAGCACCTGCTCTGCGGTGTGGAGGTTGTAGCAGTCGGCTGGTCGGCTGCAGTCCTGAGAGAAGAGAGAGGCTCCGACCAGCCAGCAGACAGCCAGCAGCAGGTCAGACACACTGAGCAGCAAGAGAGGCTGCACCTGCAACACACACACACACACACACACACACATCAATACTCCAGTATGTCAGGTCAGAGCGACTCTACCTGAGGCTAACTCTGGGATTCTGCAAAAACCAGGTTGGTCCAGGTAAGGATGTGGAAAATTATTCCTCAACTCTGAAGCTGTCAGAGCTCCATCCCAGTGATTTTGAATGTTTGGCCTGTTTACCACAATTTCCCAACATTTTATACACAATCAAACCATTTGTCAAATCCTGCAGGGAAGATTTCACAGCACAGAATCTATCTATATATATATATATATAAAAGCACACATTTGTAACAATGAATGTTCTAATCTGGTAATCCAGTAAGTGAAGTAAAGATATGTACTGGAACATGAATGCAGATTTCAGCCAGGCTCTGGTTTTAATAACTAAATTCTGTCTCAGAGGGTTTTTTTTTTTTTTTTTTTTTTTTGACATGTCTAAAGTGCACTGACCTCCGGTTCGCGAAGCAGCCTCTGGGAAGCTGAGTACACGATGATGGAGCTGGAGCCCAGAGCGCTGCAGAAAACACACTGCTGTCACCTCATGATACCATCAATTATCATCAGAATCAGAATCAGAATTCATATCATCAGTTATATCATCAGTTATAACCTGATTATCTTTATGTGAGAGTTAACTTCATCCAGATGCCGTTAAACGCATCACCGCAGGAGGGCGGTGGTCTGCGAGGTCATTAAACGCATCACCGCAGGAGGGCGGTGGTCTGCGAGGTCATTAAACGCATCACCGCAGGAGGATGCACTATTCTGTTTTTTGCCAAGTTTTTTTTTTTTTTTTTTCATTTTATTTTTTATTTTTATTATTATTATTATTATTTTTTTTTTTTATCATTTGAAACCTCAAAAAAATATTTGATTTCTTGCAGGAATTGGCCACAAAGTAACTGCCTAAACTTGTAAAATTATCCAAAAAAAAAAAAAAAAAAAAAGGTACGGCGTCTGGTTTCAGGTATTTGCACTGAGAATAAACCGATAATTGATCAACAGACAATATACTGACCTGAGAACAGCCATGACCAGCTGGATCCACCTCTCCACCTCATAGACCTACACACACACACGCACACACACACACACACACACACACACACACACACACACACACACACACACAAATCGTCATCATGCTCATGTGTAACAGGCAGATTACCGTAATTCAACATCGCTGCTGTCGGGGGGGAAAATACTGTGGCTCCAAAAAGCTGAACTGTGAAGATGTGAATATTTGGCCACAGGTTTGGTTTGTTTCTGTCTTGTGACTTCAGCCACCAAAAGTACCTGGTTGAGGTTTGGGAGAGTACGAAAACCACTTGGATATGTAGGGTTAGGGTTAGTTTTATTGTTTGCAAAAAAAAAAAAAAAAAAAAAAGTTCCACGACAGAAATACGTTCTCCTGGGAAACTGACTGAGAACGCAGCTCAGTGAAAAATAGTATCACTGCAGCCTTTCCACATTTTTTACTTCTTCCTGTAGTCTCAGGAATTTCCAATATCCAACAATGAAAAATCAGAGCAGAAAGCAAGATTTAGGCTACTCTGTTTATAAAATTATTATTTAGGCTGTCTCATCCATATTCGTGGCTTTTTGTCTGAAAGCAGACTGCATTTTTTTTTAATTATCATTATTTCCCACTACAACACCAGCTGTATCGTGCAGCAGCAATATTCACAAAAGCTGCAGAGCTGCTCTCTCAGTGCAGATTTCATTCGTCTGCACATTTCAGGAGTGAAAATGACAAAAGAGGAAACGATGCGGGAGAGCAGAGAGCAGACACCAGCGCCTCTGTGCCGCTGAGCAACATGACAACCTGAAACCGAACCTTCCTCTCCAGCTCCACAACATGTGCAGCTACATGCCTGACTCTTCTGCACCTGCAGTCAGCCTGAACGAGTGAGAGACTCAAACATGTTGCGAACAACAACCTCATTTTTCTGAGATGTTCACTTTTTGCTTGAAAAAAGTCATTCTCATTCATGAACTGAGCCAAAGAGAATGATAAAAAAAAAAAAAAAGGTGAGAATATGATTTCAGATGATGTACCGACCAGCTTCGGATGGTTTCCCCTGCTCTCTGAAGCAGTTAAGCTGGGCTGCAAACAAACTCCCATCACTGTGACAGAGCAGAGCCACGGCTGAGTAACAAAATGTTAGATGATTGCAGCCTCTACATCACTGTTTTCAGTTCCCACATTTACAAAAAATCCTAAAATATCTCAATCAGTAAGAATAACCACCTTGAAGCCTCAGCATCCAACATCTTATCCCATTTAATCCCACCTCAGCACAATGCACTTCATACTCATATGAATTCAGTCCTCACCATCGAACTCTTGGTGCTATTTAATGTTGCTTCTGTTGTGACTTTTTTATGTGTCTTGATGTGATGTTATGATGTACTGTTTTATTGGAAATGTGTTTTTAATGGCAGACCCACCTCAGTCCAGTCCTCGGCTTCTGTCGTGTTTTTCTGGCTGCTGTTGCTGAGAAGCATCTCCAGACCCCCCGCAGCCCACATGCTGCCGCACAGTCCGGAGCAGACAGAGCCTCTGTGGAAGTGATGGCGCAGCCTCCTGCCGCTGTGGGATGGAGAACATCCCGTCTGAGCAGCTCCCAGTATATATCTGCCCCGACTCCTCCCACTGCCTCAGCCCCCCTCATGCACCCCTCAGCATTACTGTCTTCAATATAAAGGCTTTAAATCACTTGATCAGTATTTATCCTGATATCTAACATGCTTATACCGTCATACAAATGGACTTGTTTGATCTCACTGTAAACTCTGCTCCTGCAGTTAAAATCAGGAGGATTAACAGGGTTTAGGGGAGTTTACCATCCAGTTCAGTCCTTATGGCTGCCTGCTCAGTGGCGCCACCTGCTGCTGAAATGCAGACTCGCATAGAAAATCCTTCCGACATCCAGTGCAGCCACAGAGGTGTTGTGCGTGACTGTCTGCACGCCTGAGCAAGGTCACTTGAATTTGACTTTAGTCTCTGTGTCAATTTTGCTTTTGACTTGATTTTGACGCTAAACTGCACTGCATAAGCCTGAACTTCCCTCGGGATCAATGAAGTGTCTATCTATCTATCTATCTATCTATCTATCTATCTATCTATCTATCTATCTATCTATCTATTTCTTGCTCACAAAGCAAAACAAGACAAAAAGCTGTCAAAACAATGAATATATGCAATCAAACTTTTTCAGGTGAGTTTTTTTTTTTTAATTGTCAAACTACCTCAGCATACTACAGCAGGTGCACTCTCTCTCTCTCTGTCTCTCTCTTTCTCTCTCTCTCTAACACACACACACACTTTCTCTCTCTCTCTCTCTCTCTCTCTCTCTCTCTGTCTCTCTCTCTCTCTCTCTCTCTCTCTCTCTCTCTCTCTCTCTCTAATGGCCTATTTTTGCTGGACAGTGTGTTTCCAGTTTCTGGTGACATGAAAAGACTGACAGTTCAAACTCAATGAAACTCAAAAAAATTCAGAAATAAATAAATAAATTTTTAAAAATAATTTTAATGAAATTTTAATAAAAATAAAATAAAGTAGGTCAGATTACCACTAGTAATTTTTTAAAATAATTTTATTTACAGCATATATATAAAACACGGTGAATAACATTCACACTATGAGATTACCAGTATGTTACACTACTAAACATTTCATTTATAGATTTTGAAATAAAGTTCAGCGTTCATGTGTCTTAAGCGCTTATAGGTTAGTATGGAAGCAGAAATGTGTAATAAAAGTAACTGTAAAATTATTGAGAAAAAGTTGCTTATTGGAGAGTTTACATCCACGGGTTTGGAACTATCAAAGGTTGAAAAGAAAATATTCCTTTTGCTCTCTACTATTCACCAAAATCAAAACAAATAAAACAGCTTCATGGGCTGGAGGAAATTCAGACAGATTTACCGAAAAAAAAAAAGCAAAAACAAAAACAAAACAAAAAAGCAAATAAGATTTACAAAACAAGCAATCCATGTCAATATCCCTTTGAAATATGTAATCAGAGCCCCAGCAGTATAATCTGCTGCAAACATCTCTATCACATCAGATTTAATAGGACATCCTGTGTTATTAACTATGTAAAACGGGACGGGACATCCTCACTGCTGTTTTCATGTGCTGACACACTTTTCTCAAGTCACTATGCCAAATATCCAAAAATGACCGAAACAGCAACAACATGTCTCTGCATGGTTTTACTGACAGGCTTAAAGGCCCCGTGCTGTCCACTTCCCCAGGGTTTTATTTGAACTGTTGATCTCCCTGCAGGATGTATTTGTGGTTTTGAGATCCTGTGGTCTGCTAAATTTAGTTTCACAGCTCCTCTCTCTCGCCTTTATCCCCAGAGCTCTGACAGCACGGTTCCTTTAGCCAATCAGAAGAGAGAATCAGCCCCTCGCCACTGATGGGTTAGGTTAGGGTTAGGGTTAGGGCTGACTGTTTTCTGAGTGACATATGGTTGGGCCAATCGCAGGCAAGTAACTGAAACTTTCGCTGCTAAACAGTGCTAAACAGGAATTATCATCTTATATAGATCTATAAGATTGTCATGGCTCCCGCTGAGCGTGGTGTTATACGACCATACATGTCTGAGCCTGACTCTGATCCCGAACCACCTCAAATCCGTTTATTACAGGATGTTTCAGAATGCTAAGTTCTGTTTTTTAAATATGTTCTAATGTTAACAAGCAAATATCACAGCACAGAGTAGGCTAACACTAATCAAAATAACAACAATGTCTGGTAAAAGGTAACGTGTTTTTGCAAAAATGAATGTGAAAACTCTCATTGATGTAACGACAGTCTTAGTCACTATCCACTGATTAAGATGCAAGGCTACTCTATTCAACACTCTACCTACTTGAAAGTTTAGCAAACACCGATGGTTCAAAGTCTGGCGTTTTTAAGTTGTGATGAACATTTGTCTGGGGAGCGGAGGCGGGCTGTGGGAGGAGTCACCGGCCTCATGACATCATCAATTAACAGAAGTGCAATCCGCTCGTTTTACAGGGAGAGTTTCAAAAAACGGGCTGTGTTTAATGCATGGGACAGTATTTATGTGGCCCCAAGAGCTTCCCTATCATGCAAAACAACCACAATTGCATTTTTCAGGCCACACGGCCTTTAAAAGCCAATTTGCGTCCAAATTTAAATTTATTTGTCAAGTTTTTGATCGCTGTTCCAGACTCAAAGCGGAAAACCAAATGACACAACAGGAAGGAGAAGGAAGATCCACGAATTTGATTTCAGTGTTGGTTTGTTTTTTTTCTCCGGCTAGCGCTTTGAGGAAAAAAAACAAAACACTGCCAAAAATATTTTACCAAAAAAAAAAAAAAAAAAAAAAAACCCAAATAAAATAATGAGACAGTTAGCAGAGAGTTAGCCACACATTGCAGAAATAGTGCAAAAATATGTTTAAAAATGACAAGAAAAGTCTATTATAATTACGAAAACGATCAGTGATGCTGGATTATTGAAATGCTTCTGAACTCATCACATCTGTTTTTTTTTTTTTTTAATCTGTCTTCCTCAGTTATATTGGTCACATATATTTATTTAGCCTTCCTCATGTCTCATTGCACTTTTTTAAATTGATCTATTCACCTTTTGCTGTAGTTCGGATTCTGTGTTCTTTCACTTATTTATCTGCTTCCTCATGTTTTTTCTACTAAACCTGTCTATTCACTTTGACTGACTTGGTTAAGTTTTGTTTTGTCTGTTATTTTACTTGTTTTCGAAGCACGTTCATCTGTGTGAAAGCTGCTGAAGAAATACACAAAGCCTGGTTGATTGATTGATTGACTGATTGATTGATTGATTGATTGATTGATTGACTGATTGATTGGTCAGTAAATATAATTAGTTGCTTCCATCCTTGTGGATCTCAGATCTGACGTTTTCTAAGCCGCTGCACAGACTCACTTTTCTTTTTTAAATTTGTTTTTAATCCCATCTGGATCAACGTGACCGGATTAAGCGAAACGTGCCAGCGTTGCCATGACGTCACACAGCCCAGACGGCAGCTTTTAAACACTTTGGAAAAGATAAAAGTGAGATTAAAGAGAGTCATGAGATTATAATCCGGAGCTTGCATGTCTCAACCAAAACAGAGTGAGCGTGCCTCTGCTCGTTTCTGTTGGTTTAGATTATTATGGGATATCAGTTAGATCCTGTGGCGGGTATGAAGGACAAACGTGAGTGGCGAGCTCCGCCTCGGCCTCGGAGGGTTTCACATCCCGGCTCGGTCTCGGCTCGCCGCCGCCAACAAAATAAGGGTCCCCGGCCTGCTGTGGCGCCCCCTGCTGACGGAGGTCAGACCAGCAGGTTGAGGCCTGGCTCGTGGCGGCGGCGGCGGTGGGCGGGGTTTAGCGTCAGCAGCTTCCTCAGGTGGGTGAAGATCAGGTGCTTCATGCTTCCTGCTGCTTTGGGGCGAGCCAGAGCAATGGATTCTGGGGGATCTGACCTGTGATCGGACGGAGGGACAAACACCAAACAACGCAGTGACACCAAGACACAGATAATCAATATTCATCATTAGCAAATTCAAAAAACTGCCATGGCCAATTAGACAGTGTTAGAAAGACCAACACAATCTGTGCTTTAAATGAAACAAATGTTTAGTTAATGTTATACTAGTTGTAAAAAATTACAAAGATTACCAGAAAATAAGAAAAAAATGCCTGAAAATTTAGAAAAAACAACAAGAAAACTATAATCATAATAATTATTTAATAAATAAATAAATACATGATATGTTTAAAGGTCAGATCAGAGATGCTTAACATGACGGGCACAAGCATTTAAACTGAACTCAATAAATCCAGTAAAACCGAATCGAAAATTGTGACACCTCTGTCCTCAAAGGTGTGCACCGACGTTATGGGCAAAATAAAAAAATAAAATCCCATTTTTCCCGACAGACTGAGTCCAGATGTTGGACATCAGCTTCACCTCTGGACGTCCAGTGGTTCAGTTCCTGTTAGCTTAGCATAAAGACTTGAGGTCTATGGGAGTCATTAGCCTGACTCTGCCAAAGACGTGTATTTCAGATCCACATGATGCACTGTGTAACTCAGCCAGGCTAACGACTCCCATAGACTTCAAGTCTTTATGCTAAGCTAACAGGAAATGCCTGTCATATTAAATGTCAATCCAGCGAAAAGGGAAATTTAATTTGCATCTGATACCGACGCCACAACAGAAACAGGAGCGGCGTGTGTGACCTGGGCAGTCCGGCGTGGTGTTTGGTTTGGAGGGCGGGGCGGGAGGCGTGGGCGGGGCGCAGGGCAGGGCGCAGGGCGGGGCGCAGGGCGGGGCGGGTGGCAGCACCCGGGGGCCCTGAGGTTCCTGGACAGAACGGCCAGCGAGTCTCTGTAGAGCGGGCCACGCCGCGACGAGAGGCTGCAGTGGTGACAGGTCGCCAGCTGCCACACACACACACACACACACACACACACACACACACAGAGGACAGAAGACAGAACAACACTTGCTTTATTAGTTCTTGTTTTATCAGCACTGTTGTGTTTTCAGAACTTTTTGAACCTGGACGCTCCCTTGTCCTCCGCCGGGGAAAATAGTCCCTGGAGAAACGTTTTGCTTTCCACAGCCAGTTATCAGCTGCGTGGTTTCTGAATGTTGATCTTGACCTTATGTATTTATAATAATATACAGTTATACTTCCTTACTTGTTGTTTATTTACAGGCCTGCAGTCTTTTTTTATTTTTTCAGCCTCAAAACCTTTTTGATTTGTTGACCCCTGAGAGCCCAGACACCTGCAGGAGCCGGGGTCAAAGGTCAGCCCACACACCAGGGGGCTGATCAGCTGGTGGATGTGCTTCCTGGCGGCGGCGGCGGCGGTGGGCTGATGTAAGCCAGCCCCCCCAGGGCTGCCGTCTTTCAGGACAGGATCTAAATCGAGACGTGATCACAGACCTACTTGTGCTTTAATTAGGCCCGGGCTCGCCGGCCTGACCGCCTTCCTCTGGCTCCGCTCAGCTCTTCTTCTTCTACTGATCACCATCTGTTTTTTTTTTTTTTTATTATTCCGCTGTTGTTTGGATTTCTAGAAACCCCTGAAAGTCTGATTTGAAGAGAACTAGAGCGACGCAATATTATAAAAACACTGACAGTAACAATAAAATTAATGACTGCAATAATTAATGATTCAATCAGATTCCACATATATTGACAGGAATATGTTTTTATCATTATGGCTGTTATTATCATCACAGAGTCCCGTGGGCTTTTCCTCTCAGACGTCTCTCTGTTCCCTTTTTTCATTTTATTATTAATTCATTCATCACTAATTTTACTATTTAACGATTCAACTGTGCAATAATTTGTACCAGTAAGATGTTATAATCATCCAGTACAATATGCCTGGTGTATAAATGATGTGTTTAGCTTTATGTTTTTATTTTGCATACACTCAGCTTCTTATTTCTGTTTATCATTGTTTGTTTTTGTAATATTTAATAGGGTTAATGCACATTATTTAGACTTAATGCACATAGTTTTATACAAGTTAATGCAGAATGCACATACTTTACAAATTTGTAAGGCACATATTTTTCTATCTCATATTTCTAATTTAATTCCTCTCTTGAGAAGAGTTTCTGATTTCTGATGAGTGAAATTCTGAAGTCTGAAGTCAAAACTAAATGAAATAAATGAGTCAAACTAAACTGAAGTAAAACTCAACGTGTTGCTCTGAGTTTTGGTCTGAGAGTTTTTGGGATGTTCTGAATATTTTGGATGTTTTCCTGAAGCCAAAGAATTAAAACCTAAAAACATAAAAATAAAAATAAACTGAAAGAAAGCAGAGAGCCGGTCGATGTCGCATCAAACCAGCCTCAAGTTTTACTCACCGAGACAAACGTGGCCATGCTGCTGCTGCTGCTGCTGCTGCTGCTCTGTGAGTGTGTGTGTGTGTGTGTGTGTGTGTGTGTGAGCAACGTGCTGTGAGGGGCTGAGCTGCATCTTCACGGTGACGTCACCACGACTTTCTGCAGACTGTAATCTGGAGCCAGATTGAGGATTAAGGAATGAAGACACACACACACACACACACACACACACAAACACAGACACACACACACACACACACACACACACACACACACACACACACAAACTTTCTCTGTCTGTCTCTCGCCTAAAATAGTGGCCTATTTTCCTGGACAGCGCTGTGTGTTTCCAGTTTCTGGTGAGATGATAAGACAGACTGTTACACCCACACACACACACGCACACACACACATGCACGCACGCACGCACACACGCATACACACACACACACACACACACACACACACACACACAGACACACACACACACACACCTATACAGATCCCACTTGTTGTTACCTAGATATATTTTTACATTTTATTTAAAATGATACATTATGAGTACATCTCTCTCTCTCTCTCTCTCTCTCTCTCTCTCTCTCTCTCCCTCATTGCTGTGATGGGCATCAGGAGGATTTTCTCCATGTTTCTCAGTTTCAGCAGCAGGTGGCGCCACTGAGCAGACAGCTGTGAGCGCTGAGGTGGATGGTAAACTCCTAAATCCTGTTAGACATACATACACATACAGTACAGGCCAAAAGTTTGGACACACCTTCTCATTCAATGCGTTTTCTTTATTTTCATGACTATTTACATTGTAGATTCTCACTGAAGGAATCAAAACTATGAATGAACATGTGGAGTTATGTACTTAACAAAAAAAGGTGAAATAACTGAAAACATGTTTTCTATTCTAGTTTCTTCAAAATAGCCACCCTTTGTTCTGATTACTGCTTTGCACACTCTTGGCATTCTCTCCATGAGCTTCAAGAGGTAGTCACCTGAAATGGTTTTCCAACAGTCTTGAAGGAGTTCCCAGAGGTGTTTAGCACTTGTTGGCCCCTTTGCCTTCACTCTGCGGTCCAGCTCACCCCAAACCATCTGGATTGGGTTCAGGTCCGGTGACTGTGGAGGCCAGGTCATCTGCCGCAGCACTCCATCACTCTCCTTCTTGGTCAAATAGCCCTTACACAGCCTGGAGGTGTGTTTGGGGTCGTTGTCCTGTTGAAAAATAAATGATGGTCCAACTAAACGCAAACCGGATGGGATGGCATGTCACTGCAGGATGCTGTGGTAGCCATGCTGGTTCAGTGTGCCTTCAATTTTGAATAAATCCCCAACAGTGTCACCAGCAAAACACCCCCACACCATCACACCTCCTCCTCCATGCTTCACAGTGGGAACCAGGCATGTGGAATCCATCCGTTCACCTTTTCTGCATCTCACAAAGACACGGCGGTTGGAACCAAAGATCTCAAATTTGGACTCATCAGACCAAAGCACAGATTTCCACTGGTCTAATGTCCATTCCTTGTGTTTCTTGGCCCAAACAAATCTCTTCTGCTTGTTGCCTCTCCTTAGCAGTGGTTTCCTAGCAGCTATTTGACCATGAAGGCCTGATTGGCGCAGTCTCCTCTTAACAGTTGTTCTAGAGATGGGTCTGCTGCTAGAACTCTGTGTGGCATTTATCTGGTCTCTGATCTGAGCTGCTGTTAACTTGCGATTTCTGAGGCTGGTGACTCGGATGAACTTGTCCTCAGAAGCAGAGGTGACTCTTGGTCTTCCTTCCTGGGTCGGTCCTCATGTGTGCCAGTTTCGTTGTAGCGCTTGATGGTTTTTGCGACTCCACTTGGGGACACATTTAAAGTTTTTGCAATTTTCCGGACTGACTGACCTTCATTTCTTAAAGTAATGATGGCCACTCGTTTTTCTTTAGTTAGCTGATTGGTTCTTGCCATAATATGAATTTTAACAGTTGTCCAATAGGGCTGTCGGCTGTGTAGTAACCTGACTTCTGCACAACACAACTGATGGTCCCAACCCCATTGATAAAGCAAGAAATTCCACTAATTAACCCTGATAAGGCACACCTGTGAAGTGAAAACCATTTCAGGTGACTACCTCTTGAAGCTCATGGAGAGAATGCCAAGAGTGTGCAAAGCAGTAATCAGAGCAAAGGGTGGCTATTTTGAAGAAACTAGAATATAAAACATGTTTTCAGTTATTTCACCTTTTTTTGTTAAGTACATAACTCCACATGTGTTCATTCATAGTTTTGATGCCTTCAGTGAGAATCTACAATGCAAATAGTCATGAAAATAAAGAAAACGCATTGAATGAGAAGGTGTGTCCAAACTTTTGGCCTTTACTGTATCTATATCTACATCTCTAGATATAGGTGTACACACACACACACACACACACACACACACACACACATACACACACACACACACACACTTAACAGCAGTGGGAAAAAAAACTTTAAAAAGTTTTGTATTTTATTTGTATGTGCTGTTTGTTGTTTCCAAACATGTCATGTCAATTTAATTCTTTTATATTTTTTTATTGTATATTTAAATACACATTTATGGTACTGTGTTTTACAAAATTATTATAATTTTAAAAAATGTAACATAATTAATTCATCAGAATTATGTGCCAAGAAGCTTTTGTTTAAACTATTTCTCTTTGTTTTCAGTGTGAGTGTGTGTGTGTGTGTGTGTGTGTGTGTGTATGTGTTAGCTTGGCTGGGGCTGAATTTGTGAAGGTCAGACTGATTTGAATGGCAGCTGATTTTACTGTCAAACTGAGCTCTCTCTCTCTCTCTCTCACACACACACACACACACACACACACACACACATACACACACCTGGCTCTGTGCGTCTTATGCGAAAAGTTTGACTGACAAATGTGTGTGAGGAGAGGAGCGCAGCAAAGCGGCGGCTCCTGCGGCCGAGGACGGAGCTGACAGGTAAGACTCACCTTTAAAATCTGATTTATTTTCCAGGAAATAAAAACAAACCCTCTGAAACCCGAGAAGGTTCATCTGATTTCCTTCAAAAACATGGGGGAAAAAATAATGCCATAAGCAACTAAATGAGACATGAATTTAGTAAGAAATGACTTTAAACAATTACAAGAATGTTATCTGAAAATTCAAAAAAGGAAAGAAAAGCAAACAAAACAAAACAAAACAAAACAATGAAATGACCTGAATCTAGAGTCTAGACACCAATAAATTACCTAAAAAAAAAAAAAAAAATACATTGACTTGAAAATGTGCAATTTTTTAGTTAATTTCCCTCTAACATAAACTGAAATATACAATTTTATTCACTATAAATATGGTTATCTGGACATTTTTCTGTAGATATTTAACATTCTTAATAGTTTCCCCCATTTTATTTATCTATTTATGTATTTTATTTATTTATGTATTTATGTATGTATGTATTTATTTATTTTTGCAATTTCAGGTCATTTAATTTGTTTTTTAGCAACTTTTTTTTGGCCATTTTCTTGTAACCTTTTATGAATTTCTTACAATTTTTTTTTTTTTTTCTACGTTGCTCATTGCCCTTCTTCCTCAGGATCTTTGCTCAGGTTGTCAGATTAAAGGGGCAGATTAAAGCTCTAATCTCATTCTGGAATAAAACCTCATGAAGTGAATCTAATAAAAATGCAGTCTGCATGAGGCGACATTCGTCTGTCTGAGTGTGATGAATGTGTGTGTGTGTGTGTGTGTGTGTGTGTGTCATGTGTTGTTTCATCCACAGGAATCTGAGCACTAAACACCGACTGCAGATTGAAAGCGAGGCTACCGATGGCTCTGCCGGCTGTCCTCCTCTTCGTCCTGGCAGCTCTTAGCCGAGGTGAAACACACACACACACACACACACACACACACACACACACATCACACTACCATCTGAAAACGGCTGCTGCACCGCCCTCTAGTGGTGAAACTTTCAGGCATGTTGCACTTCTGGCCACACCCAACTACTCCTCATTGTGCTGAAGACCCTTGATGGTAGTGGCTCTCAGATGGGGGGCACCTCTGTGGCACAACACAGGAAGAGGGAACTGTTGTTTTACGGCACAAAATGAGGATACGGTGCTGCTTTACAGCACATAACCGCAAGAGGGCGCTGTTCTCCCAGAGCCTATGGAGCTAAAGCCTCTCTAGCTTCCAGCAGATGGTGGAAGGAGGGGAAGGTGGATGGAAAAATCTCTTCCAACGTGTTGCTCCACTTCAGGGTGGGTGGGGGGGACACAGGAAGCAACGGGGCTGATGGGAAATGTAGTCTTAATATGGAGAAGGTGACGGTTTAGAAATGCCACACAGAACACCTGAACGACAACTTTTCCCACGGCAGACGTCTTGTAGAGCAGTGGATTTGCGTGCCCCTAGGGGTGCGATGGGGTACTGCAGAGATTTTTAAAAAAAAAATGTTAATTTAGAAAATATCAGTCATGCATAATTCCAGAAAGTGGATCAGTGGTTGAAGCGTAGCAGCGATACAGCTGAAAACAAGGAGGAAGAAGAGAAGAAGAAGCAGAAACACAAACAAGAGAATCTGCTCCGTATCAGGTTGTTGGTTCACACTGATGGAGCTCTTTATATAGGATTTTTTTTTTTGCACTCAGGTGGTCGGGGGGAACTGGACTGAAAATGTATCACAGAGGGGGAACATTACTGAAGCCCCTCGAGGAGTTTATGTGTGGCTTTAACTGAAGATTTGGTCACAATTCAGCTGCTGGAAACACCTGCTGCCACGTCACTGAGCGGGTGTGGCCAGAAGAGCAACATTTCCTGACAACGGCAGGTCATGAAAATTGCCCTGGTTATGAACCACCACGGAAACCTTTGGTTCATTTAAAAAACATGAAAATTTAACATTTTTACCCGATTAAAACGTGGCTGTTTGAGGTCATTGCTTTAGCAGGCTTGTTCCCTTTTCCAGAGTCTGCAGACGCCGTCAGCGAAAGCAGCACCGGTGTAAAATTCATCATTGCTTTCCCGGAAAACATCGCCTATTACCATCCAACTGCACCTGACAACAAGATCCACATCACCGCCTTGTATGACAACACGGTGGTCACCGTTTCACACAGGTTCATGACCAGCCCAAGAGAAATACATCTGCGTGCGGGGCAAAGAGAGACTCACTCCGTTGATGCACGGATTGAGTTCCATAAGAAAAATAACAGCGAGAAAACCCTGCAAATCACCAGCACCAAAACTATCACGGTGCACACCATCAGCCAGAAAATGAACAGCGCACAGGCGGCTTTGGTTGTGTCCGTCGACAACTTGGGCACAGAGTACAAAATCCCGCCGGTGCCCAGAATCACGGGAACCACAGAGCCTGCAGAGTTAGTCTCCACAGAGGTAACGGAGAGAAGCCCGTTCAGGGTCATCGTCATCAATTCTGACCAAGAAAACGCGGTCACCCTGGAAGGGTTGGACAGCGAGGACATCACGCTCGGGCCCTACGAGCTCACTCAGGTTTGGGCAACAGAGCTGGAGGCGGTGAAGGCCGAACAACCCGTGGCGGTTCTCTTTGGTCACCCGTGTGCCGTCGTGTTCAACTGCACCTGCGCGATGCTGTTCACTCCTCTGTCGCCGGCCAAGGAGGGGACGCTGAAGTTCTTCATCCCGCCGATCCCGGGCCAGGACGTCGAATCATTTCTACTTCTGGCGGACAAAGCGGCCACCGGCCCGGTACCCTTCAGCCCGGACTCACCCCTGATGACGACTTCTGGTCCGGCCGTCCTCTACAGACCCGGCCTTCTCCTCAACCTGATCCCGGAGGAGGACTTCTCTTCCTGCTACGTTATCAATCCCATCCCTGGTGTCAAGAACTTTGCCTTGCTTGTGGTCCATAAAGATCAGACCGATGGGGTTCGTCTGGGCGGGAATCCTTTGCCCGGCCCTGACTGGCAGCAGCTGAAAGGGACAGATTATGTCTCGACTGTAGTTGACCTCGAAGTGACGTACCTTCATGTCCTCTGGCACACCTCCTCCAAAATGGCGGTGTATGGTATGGGAGAGAAAGAGACTGTTGTCTTTGGGAACCCAGCGGCGGGCATCAGCAAACATCCAGGTATTGTGATTCATCGTGAACCCACACACTCCTCCTCACTGCGTTCATGGTTTCTAATTTCCTTCTGACTGAATCCAACAGGAGGAGAAAAGCTGGTTTTCACTGTTTTTTTTCTCTTCAATTTGTGACTTTACAATTTTATAAGTTTAGAGTTTTTTCCTCGTAATGACTTTAATCTAAATTTTTTTTCCCCCCAGAATACAACTCCCCTCTCCTAGCTCTGTAATTTTTTTACTCCCTGCAGTGGCCCAAGTATGCCCTAGTAAGTCAGACTGTATTGTGTTAAAAAGATAGAAATCAGTCTTAAAGGGACATTTCACCCCTAATGCATCTGTTTTGTATCAGGCCCTCACCATGTGCTGCTTTCAGTCCACAACAAAGAGAGTTTACCAACAAGCCTTCCTGGTAAACTCATTTATGAAAAAAAAAAACACCAGCCATCTCTGATCCAGTGGGGAAAAAATGTGTCTGTAATTTTATGATTTTACAACAGCAAAAGTCGATCATTCTGGATAATCCACATTTCTGGTATCCAGTCGTACGCTCACACAGAAAGCAGAGTTTTTGAAAGCACTTTGCTGTTGTAAAACCTGTTTTTTCCCCCATTGAATCACAGATGGCTGTCAAAGTTCACAGGACAGAAGATTTTTGTGGTCTGAGCAACCGATAATACACAGGACATTTGTCAGTGGCATAATTTAGCTCAGAGGATATTAGCAGGGCTGTTTGAATTTTAGACCTTTCTTGAGTTTTCTGTTCACTTTGATGGAAACAAACCGGCGTTCACAGATTACTAACAAAAAGCTAATGAAAATACTAAAATATTTATTACAAAACATATGTTTAATATATCACCGCTGTCACGTGAAAACCTTGCAGGTCTGATTTTGGTGATTTTCATGTTTTAACTTAAGTGAAGTGTTTGCTTGCTTCTCCACAGGTTCAGAAAGTTGTTCAAGCCTCGGGGTTTTGAAACCCTGACAAAACTAATTCAATAAACTGAAAAAGGTACAGTTGTCAACCTAAAGACAAGACTGTTTTCCTTTGTTTCCGAAAAGTTGAAATTATGGAGACACAAGGTTTTGATTTGACAGCAGCGATATTAAATTCACCAAGAGAAGTAAGTAGATGAACAAAATTGTTGAGAAATCGATTTTGACTCAGAGTTGACCGATGTCATCTCCCTTCTTTTGCCGCCTGCACCCTCGGCCAGACTTCAGGGGTTGCGCCGTTTCCCAGAGGTCATTGAAATCGGAGATGTGGCGCATGGCTGGCCCGAATCTGTCAAGTACTGCAGGGAGAAAGACCTGGAGCTGCTCAGCCCCGACAGCGCCGCGTCCCAGAAACAGATCCTCGGGAAGCTGAGCCAGGCCGACAACCTGAAGCAGGTGTGGATCGGCATGCGGCGGAGCTCCCTGACGGGGCAGTGGTACTGGGTGAGCAGGGCCCCCATCAACTACACCAACTGGGACCGGGGCGAGCCGGGCGGTGCGCACGACGGCCAGTGCGCCATGATGACGCTGGACGCCAAGAAGAACTTCGGCTGGAGGGACGAGGACTGCTGCAAGGCCGCGTTTCCTGTCTGCTACAGCAAGCCTGTCCTGCTGCCCATGTAGGGTTAGGGTTAGTGTTAGGGTTAGTTTAGGGTTAGGGTTAGGCCGCTGTAAATTTTTACCATTTACACACTTTCTTTAATCAGTTGGACCCCACTAATTTAAACCTCCAGAAAATGATTCTAATAAAAATTGTTCCCAGGTGTGATTATGTTACAACAGGTGTGTTATGTTATGGGTATGTTATGTTAGATCCCTAAGGCAGAGGGAAGTTTTCTGAAGATTAGTACTGTCATGTGTGTACAATGTTGATATTTCTTCTATGTTTTATCCAGCAATAACAGCCTGGAGGTCAAACTGAGCCCAAAGAAAGAAATGATGCGTGAAAAATGTGTCCAATTAAAACATATCGTCACGTTAATTTAATGTTTACCCACTTAAATTAGGAGTGTTCAGTAAATATGAAGCACAAACAAACTGGTGTCAAACTGGTGCCACGGAGGCCGAGGGGCTGCAGGTTTTCATTTCGACCAGAAACTCCAGCAGGTGAGTCACTGCTCACCTTCGAGCGGAGAGGAGGAGCTGATCAGCGACTCACCTGCTGGACCTTCTGGTTGGAAGGAGCTCCTGCAGCCTCCTGACTCTGCGTGGCAGCAGTGCGACACCCCTGATGTGTTTAGAGATGCTGAACGCTAAATGTGGTCAAACTGGAGGGTTAAGAAAGGAAACGTGTGATTTCCAAAATCACTTCCTGAGATAACACAGGATTCATGAAGTTAGTTCGAATTTACTTCTGCCAAACCAAATTAGGAAAAATCCTGTCTCAGATTGCCTCTGTGTTAAAGTGCCGCTCCAGTCCTTTATTAAGAACTCTGTGCATCAATATTATGTATTTAGAGGTTAGAAAAACGTGGCTTAGGGAGTAAAGTTGAACATCCTGGAGCATCTTCAGTCGACAAGGTTCTCTCACTGTTTCTGTCAGTTTGTTGTCTCTGAATCGTAACTTTAGTAGATTGTTTCTGAGTGATCGACTAACGAGCTTCAATCTATATATTAAAGGAACGGGAACTCACTAATATGAATAAAAATGATTCTGTTAAATCGATGATGCTGCCTGAAACTTGACTGCCTTGATGTTTCTGATTTCTATTCTGATTTTTATTGTTACAAAAACAGCCTTTTATTATTTCTTGCCATTTCTTTAAATCAGCATCAACATGAACATGTGATGTGAAAATGTGTAAATGTAGAGCTCTGTTTGGTGTTGCTCATTCAGTGCAGTTTATTAACACAGACTTAACATGCACACTGTGGTTTGACTGATGTGGGATTGTCTGCACTTAAACACACAAAACTCCATATTTTAAATGTAATATCTGTACATAGGAACAGAACAATGAATTTATTCTTTCACCAAAACTTTTATTCTTGGCAGGGTGGAACAGCATTTAGACCATCACTATAACAATAATAATAATGATACTATCAATAATAATACAAGGTTTAGGGCTTCACAAACACAGTGAATGCAGTATTGATTGGTTCTAAAATAAATGCAAAATCAATCAACTGCTGATAAAATACCAATCTGAGCCTGGTACAACACCAGGAGGGTAATCCACAATCCAGGATTAGAAAGTTAGCCAGATAACTGTGCAGAAGATTATATGCTACATCCTGGTGTTTGCTGGTGCTAATCCTGCCGGGTGGAACAGGAACACTGTGAAGGAACTGGAAGAACTTAACATACAGAGAGAAGGAGCAGGGGGTGGGGGGGTTATCTGGCCCAGCAGCCGAGGCCGGGCAGCACCCCGCCCTGCACCAGCCACGCCCCGACACCCAGCAGCAGCAGCACTTTGGCCCCCAGTGACACGGACAGGAGGAGCATGAGCGGCGGCGAGGCCCCCACGGAGGGGGGCCCGGGCCGGGGGGGCAGGACGTACAGGGCGGCCTGCTCCTTGCCCAGCGGGTTGGAGGCGCTGCAGGTGTACTGCTGGCCGGGCGCCACGTCCTGCAGCTGGCTGACCGTGTGGTAGCGGCCCGGCACGCCCTGGGCCAGCGGGCCCACGGCGGCCCCCTCCAGCAGCTCGTCCGGCCCCAGCCACTGGACGTCCGGGAGCGGGGAGCCCTGCACCCGGCACAGTGCTCTGTACCCCGACTCCTCGCTGCCCTCTACTGACAGGCCCAGGATCCGCGGGGCGGCTGCAAGACAGGAGGGAAACACTGGGTCACGGCGCTTCTGCTCGTTTCTTTTGTCTTTTTCTTTTTGTTTCTAGTTAGAAAATTGGCAAAGAAATGACCCAGAACTGAGCAAGAAACTAGTAAAAAGAACGAGCCTTTAAATAAGCCTCTTGGGTTTTGCAGGATGAACAGATTAAAGGAGAAGAAGAGCTGCCTCACCCTCCACTCGCAGCCTGGTGCCCATCTTGTCCTCGTAGCTGGCGTGCTCGTGCTCGTGGCCCTGCACCTCCATCCGGCAGTAGTAGCGGCCGCTGTCCTGCAGGGCGGCGCTGTTGATACGCAGCGAGAGGTCGTGTTCCCGCGGGTTCCCCTCCAGCCGGTAGCGTTGGTCCTGCTGGGGGCCCGGCTCGCAGCTCGCCGCTGCCGCCCGGCTGGTGCAGCGGAACAGGACGGCGGCGCTGCGGCCGTGGCCCAGGCGCCACACCACCTGCAGCGAGGCATGCTGGGAGTGCTGCGGGTGGCTGAAGGTGCAGGGCAGCACTGCCGGGTAGCCCTCGATGGCTCGCACCTCCGGCTGCACCTTCAGGGACCAGCCGTCGTCACCGGAGCCGCAGGCTGCAGGGAGGGACGGGTTCAACACGTTTACCAGAAACAAACCAGCAGCTGTCTGCTCCCCAGGTCAGATTAAGATTAGATAATCCCTACTGTCCACTTTACCTTCGTACACATGGCAGTACGATGATAAGAGCACAGACGGCAGAGACGGACATGATCCCTGCACTTTGTTTTTTTTTCTCTTTTTTGAGTTTTTTTTCCCTGTAAATTTACAACTTTAATCTCGGAGAATATTCAAGTTTTTTTCTTGTAAATTTATGAGTTTTTACTCATAATGTTTATGACTTTAATATCAGAGAATATTCAATTTTTTTCATGTACGTTCATGTCTGTAATCTCATAAATTCGGGGAATTCCGGGGGGAAGAGTAATATTCTGAAAAAAAAAAAAAAAAAAAAAACAGATTAATTTTTTGAGATTAAAGTCGTAAATTCATGAGAAAAAAATTAGATATTCTCTTAGATTGAAGTTGTAAATTTACAAGAAAAAAAACTCACTCAAATTCTCTGAGTTTTGTACTTTTAATTAATTTATCATCTCCATAATTCCATAATTATTATGTTTTTTCTCGTGGCCCTATGCCGTCAGGGGAGCACGGAGCAACTAATGAGATTTTCCCACCGTGTGGACTCAAGTCACACCCAGGGAACTAAACACACACACACACACACACACACACACACACTGCAGCGAGTGACTCACGCCTGCTTTAAACATCCCAAAAGGTCATGTGTTTCTCTCGTATCTTCGGTCTTTACGTTTTAAAATCCTGAAACTTTTTGCCACAAAGGAGACAAACACAGCGACAGAAAACCATGACATCGTAATCTGAGGACACGCAGCAAAACAAGTCGCTCAGTCTCACCTCCAGCATTCACACCTTCTTCTTCTTCCTACAGGGTCAAAAATCCACCGGTGGGATGAAATAATCCCACTTGCTTTCGATGCTGTTTCATTTACTACAGGATGTCTTTTTAATCTGGGAGCATAAAGTAGAAATGTGTTGAAACAAGGCAGAATGAGGCAGATCAGCCCCTCGGATCAAGAAAATGACACTTGATTCAAGAAAAATTCTGGAAACAAGTGGATTAGCGTTGGAAACAGATGGGATTATCTAATGTTGTTGCTTGTTTCCAGTGTTGATCCACTTGTTTCAAGAATTTTTCTTGAATCAAGTCTCTTTTTTTTTTTTTTTTATCCGGGTGGCTGATCTGCCTCATTCTGCCTTGTTTCAACACATTTACACTTGTTCCCAGAAAATAAAAAGTGAAATAAGTGAAACAGCATCGGATGCAAGTGGGATTATTTCATCCCACCGTCAGATTTGTGTGTGAAGCTTCAGATTAGTCCCCGGTGTGTGTGCTCACCTCCGGTAGCAGACAGCAGCAAGCTGAGGAAGCTGCAGACCAACTGGGCGTCCATCATGAGACTGAGACACACACACCACAGCGAGGCATGGTGTGTGTGTGTGTGTGTGTGTGTGTGTGTGTGTGTGTGACTCAGCGTCACCCAGACACAGCTGCATGCTTCAGGCTTTCCAGTCCCTCCGCTCTTCTTGTTTTGACTGGACAAAAAAAATCTCCATTTTAAAGAGCCACCGAGTTTGATAGTCAGTCCTGAAATCTTATTTTTCATAAAACATGTGGGAAAAATCTGCCAGTGGGTTGATCCCGCTTGTTTCCAATGCAGTCTTACTTGTTTCAGGGTTTGATTGTTTTTTTTTTCTGGGAACAAGTGTAAATGTGTTGAAATGAGGCAGAGCGAGGCAGATCAGCCACCAGGATCAAGAAACTGAGACTTGATTCAAGAACAATTCTGGAAACACTGATTTGGCCACTCCTAAAGATGTTGTCTGTGCATAATCTCATTCATCCGGGTCATAGGCATCTCACGGAAACTGGATCAGGTCAGCTGGACTCAGGCCAGCTGTTCGTTAGACTAGACTGATAGTCAGACCAGCAGTCCAGTCTAACTTGGATAAGGGGAGAAACGTCTTTTAGACATAAAACGACAAGGACAAGACATAAAAGTCCAGCTGACCTGATTCAGTTTCCGTGAGCAGGGGCGTCGTAGTGGGGGGAAAAGTGGGACTGATGTACCCAGGGCCACAATGGGGGAGGGGGCCCTTGAAAGGCCTGAAATAAAAAGGTTTGCCTATTGGCCGGCTATACAAGGGCCCAATAAGATTACTTTTCATGGGGCGCAAAATCCCTGGCGGCGCCCCTGTCCGTGAGATGTCGAGGTTTCTGACAAACAGTGACCAAATGCAAACACAGCACAATGTCACACCCGGCCATGAAACTGCTTTTTAGTCGAGTGTCCAATGAGTTTTGAGCCTCTGAAAATGGGGTGACAACATATAAAAGTGGCTGTAATTCCTAAACGGTTAATGCCATATTTTTGTTCAACCGCTTAAATGAAAGCTGAAAGTCTGCACTTCAGTCACATCTGATTACTGCCTGTCAAATCCACTGTGGTGGTGTACAAGTGCAAGTGCATATGCATTAGAAAGATGGTGTGTGCACACAAAACTGTAAAGGTCTGACATCATTTCTAATAATATAAAGCAGAGGTTCTATCTGGGCATCACTTTGCTAATGGGCAGTTTTTCAGTCTCTTGTCCACCCAACAAGGAACTGGAAGATCTGCCCTTGTAACGATGGGTACATGAAGTGCAGGTTAGTTTCAGGTTTGCCAAGAGGCCCTGAAGGCCGACACAAGGCGAGGGGGCACAGGGGAAGTGGCGAGACGAGGTGGTGAGCTCACTTTCTGTTTGTGCCTCTGTTTCTGGAAGTGAGATTTTTCAAGATGATGCCACGTACCAAAATGGGGTGACACACACACACACACACACACACCACAAAGAAAACCTCACTCTCCACCGTCACCTTCGCCTTTGACCTTTGGTTGCATCTACAGTAAGAAATGATGACAGTTTCAGTGGCTCACTGGGTAGAGAGCCAACCAACACATGCATTTTGTCTGAGGGGTTGTTAAGAAAAAAGATGCCAACAGGCTCCTCAAGATCAAGGACAATACCACCCATCCCCTCCAGAAAACACCAGACAAACTCAAGAGCTCATTCAGCAACAGATTCAGACTACCCTCTCAATCTCTCTCTCTCTCAACCTCTTTCGAAGCCTTTCCCCCACAAGAAGTATCATGTGCCAAGTTGCACAAGACTTCCTGAATGAGGCCGTTTGCTATTTAAGTCGTTGGGTGCAGATCTGTTTTTGCTCTCTGCTTCAGCGTCAGACCGCTGCTGACACCGCAGCGCTTTGACAAGGATGCTGGCTCGGTCTTGTGCTCTTATTCTGGCGGTCATCGTCACAGGTAACGTGGATCTGTTTGTCATTTCAGTGTCTATGTCTTTTACCAAAACACACATTTTGATGTTGCAGTCCTTTGTGATATAATCCAGATTAAGCGTTCACACAGAAGACTGAGTCAAATCTGCAAACGGTGACAGAAATCAGGACAGGAAGTAATAATTGGACAACCAACAGTTAGGATGGTAAGGAAGAGTACCTGATTTTTTTGTTTAGACTTTATTATCAAACCTAAACCCTGTTCCGACAGCGGGGTCATTGTTGAAAACTCAAGCTGCCACATGATTTGCGCAAATTCCAATTTTTAGTAGAGATGCTGAAGTTTCCAAAATCCCAAACATGTGCTGCTGAATCCCAGGGAAATGTGTCTATATGATGTGATTCTGCAGCCGTGTGTGTCTGCAGTGTGTGCAGACAGAATACCTTTTGGTTTATCTGTAAGAAACTCCTTTGTCAATATATTTACAATTAGGAAGATGGGTTTGTATTCAGTATGTAGTTTGTATCCAGTATTAAGGCCACAAGGCATCAAGTTGAGGTCTAGGTTACTTTGTGCAAATTGCCTCTGTAAACTCCTGCAAAACCTTTAAACAAACCATTGTGGATCTGAAACGAAGACAGCAGCAACCGCAGGGTTTATTTCTGCCTCGGATGTTTTCAGAAAGGCATTTAGGTGAAACTACTTTTGAAATGTCAAGGAGAGTTTCAAAAAGAGCCGTGATGTTGGCCCGGGTCAAAGTCCGGGAGAGGACAGCCTGCTAGTGAAGCGTTCGTCCAATCAGGTGCTGAAGGAAGTGTTTGCAAGGTTACAGGAGAGGAAACAGAGTGATGTGCCCTCTCATTTCAAACTTTAAACATCGTGACACCTCCAGTGTAGATTACCTGCTTTGCTGGAGTGCAGAGTTTGTGCAGATTCCAGAATTTATCGGCTCTTCATCTCGCCTCCGTTTGGATCTGAGGTTGCGGTTGACTGATCCTGGTCTGGACGACAGGCCCATGTTGACATGAAGCTGTCTGGTCCCTCTGTTCCTTCAGGGTCTCTCTCAGCCCCGTGGAACATGACGGTCTCTCAGCTAGTTCAGGCCGCCCGGGGCGAGGACGCCGTCCTGCCCTGCTCCTTCACGCACCCCAAACAGCAGGACTACAAGGGATACATCACCGTTAAATGGCTGGCAAGGGTGGCGGACGCCGAGCCGTTCTTCAGATGCTCGATTACAAATGAGACGGGCGAAGGACTCAGCGACTGCTTGGAGCCCGGCCTGCGGTACTCGCTGAATGGAAATCCTCAGCAGGGGGTGCTGTCCCTGCTCATCAGGGGGCTGCAGCTGACCGATAACGGGACGTACTACTGCCGAGTGGAGCTGGAGCGGCACAGAGATCACACCCAAAGTGCAACTCAACTGTACGTCACAGGTAAAAGCATGAAGGGGAATATATAGAAGCTCTTCTCTTTTTCAGCTAGCTTTTTCAGTTAGCCCAAACAGCCACAAGATGTCGCTGTTATTCAGTTGTATCTTCTTTATCGCAACACAATTAAATGCATTAAAAAAAATTTTGGATATTGTTAAAAAGCATTTATTTTAGCCTTTATTTTAACATGTGCTGAAAAAAAACCCCACAACAACAACAAACAACAACCAAACCAGAAAAAAACTGAATTTAAACACAAGAAATCTGATGTCAATCCACCTGATTTGAATTTTAAATATATAATTTCATTACTTATGAATATAATTTACTTGTAAAAAAAAAAAAAAAAAATCAAATATTGTTTTCTAATTTTTTTTGTTTTTTGCCATTTTTATTTTTTTTTTTAAATTTGAATTATTTTTTATTTTTTGATAATTTTCTGGTAATTACACAGCGCTGTCTGGTCACACCATACGACTCTGTCTTGTATAATCCTTGACTTTTCCTCCATGGTGCTTCTCTCCCAGCTGAAGCTGAGATCCTGAGCCTCTCGGAGGAGGAAGTGGCCGACGCTCCACACAGGACGCTGCGCTGTGAGGCCGAGGGCCACCCGCTACCCAACATCACCTGGCTGTCGGCCTCCAGGGGCCTGCTGGAGCCCAGGGACCCGTCTGTCGGGCCTGGCCCGTACCGTCTGAGCAGCTCCATCCCCTTCCAGGAGGATGACGTGTTTACCTGCAGGGTGGAGAATGGGCTGGGGGGGGCAGAGCGGCGGTATCCAGCTGTTAACACACTGAGTGTGGCTCTGAGTGTGTGTGGAGGCCTGATGCTGCTGCTGCTGCTGCTGCTGCTCGCCGGCCTGGCTGTGTGCTGCCGCAGGAACACAGGTGTGTACACTCCTGCTTCTCTGTTCTGATTGGCTGAGTTTCAGGTCATGTGAGAGACCTGGTGATGAGGTGGCCAGACTGGCTCTAAAGAAACATTCACATCCCATACACACCAACTCAAAATCCTGCAGAACCCTGCAGCAAGGAAAACATATCACTCCCAGAGTCAAATTAAAGGGCCAGCCCAGTTATTTTGAATGTTTGGTCCACTAACTACAGTTTACCCTTACGGAAAGAAAATATATTTACCAATACAAACAGCTGTTATAACTTCCGTTCCACTAGAAGGCTGCTCTACCAGGTGCCCAGGATTTGCACGGAACTTGGTAGAGCAGCTTTCTCTTATTTTGCGCCATGGTCATGGAACAATCTTCAGAACACATTACAACTTAATGATTTGGTCTCCCTGGGAGAGTTCAAAGCTCTGATAAAAAACTGTGTTACTGAAGAGTGCAATTGCTATTCCTAAGCTGGATTTTGTTGTATGTGTCTGTTGTCTTTTGTCTGTTCTTAACGTGTTTTATTTTGGAATTTCTGCAACTCTGTCATGGTGTGCTCTTCTTGGCCAGGTCTCCCTCAAAAAAGAGATTTTAATCTCAAGGGATTTCCTGGTTACATAAAGGTTAAATAAATAAATAAAATAAATATATTAAATGAAATATATGGTAGTATATTAGAATATATTACATTTAATATATGGAATTACATTATATTTAAATACATTTTTATATTTGAAAATGTCATAGCAATACATGGAATAATATATTGGTGAAACATATTATGCAATATATTTATATATTGCATCAAGTAATTGCACATTTCAGATATTGCAATATATTGCATATGAATATATATGTGTTTATATAATATATGTCATTTTATATTTATAAAAATCCTCCATAATGTATTTCGATTTATATGTGATGAATACTGAGTACATATATTTAAGCATACATGATCTATGACTTTCCAATTATATAGGATCATGTATTGAAGATAAAGGTACAGATATATGCCATGCATGGTCCATGCATATGTCCAGGTTGTTTATTGGAAAATATGCAATGTTAAAAAAACGTCCCAATATATTTTTATATATGTTGCTATATATATATATATATATATATATATATATATATATATATATATACACACACACACACATACATACATACATACATACATATATATATATATATATATATATATATATATATATGGTATAGGCATATTTGAAGTATATTTGAACATATAAAGACAAACTATTACATGTAAAAATATAGTGCCGTTTTTGGTCTTGATTGCAATATATTTTTTATATGTATCAATATATAGAAATGTATGGTCTATGCATATATGCATATATTTCAATATATTGGATAATATGAAGACTAATTCCCATATATGGAAATGTATTATCTAATAGATCACGTGATATTTTCCAAAATACTGCAATATATTTTTGTTTCGTAAGGGTACCCATATTTTCTGTCAACAAACCATTTATCAAATCCTGCAATTGAACTAAAGGTTTCACAACATAGAACCAAGATGTGAGTTTGTGGTTGAAGCAGCCGCCTTATAATGTTCTGCTTCTCGGCAAACAAAGTCCTCAACATTCAGAAACCACACAGCTGATAATTGGCTGTGGAAAGCAAAATGTTTCCCCAGGGACTATTTTCCATGGCGGAGGAGGAAGAGGAGGAGGGAGCGTTTCAGTCTGAAAAAGTCCTGAACACCCAACAGTGCTGCTGCTTTTAGGAAAACTCATGTGGAGGACTTTATTCCGCTGATGGAAAACAAGTGAAGAAAGTGTGAAGGCTCTGAAAGTTCATGTTCATATCGTAGTGGAATGAATGGAAACCAGTGGCTACAGGAAAGGGAGGAGTGATGTGGCAGCTCTGAAACCCCACTGCTCGCTCTGGGAGGAGATCAGCAGGAACATTAAATTTGTATATTTTTAGAAATTTTCCTAAACATGCAGAATCACCGGGATGGTGTTTGCATATGTATACAAATTGTAATTAATAATACTATAGACTCAAATAACAGACAATTTTTTTTATTTTATTTTATTTTACTTGAATTAATAGTAAAATACATAATGGGATAAGATATTGCCACTTGTTTCCAATGCTACCATATCATTAATTGATCCTGCATTATATCTTGTTGGTTATATACTTTATCCAACAAGAAATAAATAAATTAATTAATTAATAAATAAATAAACAAACTATAATTATTATGCTGTAATTATTGAGCTGTTTTTGTTTGTGTCTTCCTGTGCAGCTCGAGCTGAAGCAACTCCTGTCTATGATAATGTGGATGCGGGTAAGTGGTTCAGAGGCCGGATTCTCCAAAGGTTCTTCAGATTAAATTTCTTCTTAAGTTCCACTTTTTTTCTTAAGTTTGGGTTTAAGAAGAATCTTAACATATTTTCGAATTCACAAACAAAATATCTTAAGAATCCAAACAAAAGAGCTTAAGAATGTTCTCAACTTTATTCTTAAGATTTTTCTTAAGAATACATGGGATTCTTGAAAGAAATTATCTTACTATTTTTCTTGAATAGTATCGTAACTTTAAGACAGGTAAAGGTCGTCTTAGGTAACCACATGCTGTGTGAAGGTAAGCTATTTTTCAAACATCTTTGATTAATTTAGAGCCAAATTTGATTATATAACATAGATTAATGTAGTAGGCTAATACCTTAATAATTTTACATTGTATATGTTAACATAGTGATAATCGTTATCTAAACTCTAATTCAGTCTAATATCTAAACCAGTATTTAGACACATAGAGGCTATTGTTTCTGAGTCTATATGAGGACATTTTGTTTAGCCACCAGTCACCACTCGTGTCAGTTATATTTAGATTCTGTTAACTAATAGGTTAGTAATATCGTCACTGTCCAATACAAAGTATGTATCTCAATTTTTGAGAAAACACTTTTATAACATCAAATCAAAGTTGAGACTATAATGGATATTGTTTTGTTGTATTTTAGATGGAGCTGCTGTGGGTTGCAGCTAGAGGCTGTTTGTTTACTTAAAGGTAGAGAGTTGAGAAGTTCGTAAGTGGAAAAAATCAAGAAGTTCTTAAGATAATGTGCAGTTCTTAAGAAAATAATGGGGAATAGCACTTGAGAACATTCTTATGAACTTCTCATTTTTTCCTCTTACGAAACGTCTTAAGATTATTAGTAAGAACTTTTTGGAGAATCTGGCCCCAGGTTATTACCCTGCACTTTCACAGGGAAGTGGCCTCTGTCGCCCCCTGCCAAAAAGCTGACTTTTCATACAATTACAGACAAATTTATCAGATAAAATGTCACTCTTTTCTTAGCAAACATCTTTTATGCTCCAGGGACTTTGGCAATACTGCACAAAAGTGAATAGAATAAAACAAAATGAACAAAGTAGTGAGTAATTTAACCCATGGGGAGCTCTGCCTTCATAGCAGCAGCCAATAGGAGCCTGTTCTTACAAGTTATTATTACCTTGGTCACTGATGATTTTGAGAGGACACGGCCATGTTGGAAGGGTAACAATCAAAGGAAATATTATAAATAAATAGAACATTATTATTAAAGTATTATCTTGGCCTCTTCCCTCAAATAACACCTGAATTTGCTTTTAGTTTTTAGAAATGTAAAGGACACATTGTTCTGTTTTGTTTTGAAATGATCTTATTTGACTTTATGGTGTTTGTTATTAATAATTTATTCATGTATTCTATTTTTTTTTTTTTTTATTCCTGTCCATTTTTCTTTACTGCTGTTGATTTCTTGGTCTCTCCATTTTATTCCTTTGAAACACTTTATAACATGGATTGAAAAGTGCTATACAAATGAATGTTATTATTATAAGAGTAGGATGCTACTTTTTGCTGTCACTCCAACATGGCGACGTGTCCCTGGTCACTGATGGTAACTGTTGCTGTAGCGGAGGAGAATGGTTGGATAACTAAAAACTCTTTGACTGTAAACAAAGTCTTCATCAGGGTAAACGGCGGTGTCGTCTGCATATCTGCTTTCTCGTTGCAGGATTTTTCCCGCAGCGCTGCCCTGACACTCCAGTAGGCGGCGCTGAAGAGCCTCAGCTCGTTTATTCAGACATCAGCCTGGACAGCCGTGAGTCACCTCAGCTCTGAGGGGATCAGTATTTTATATTACAGCTATTAAAGCGGTATTTATCGCAGCGTCTCCAAACCCACACTCTTAACCCAGATATTATTTGTAATTAAACTTTTTAGTAATCATTAATTATTCTGTCATGTTTGGTAAAAATACTGTCTCATTGCTAAATCAAATTAGTCGACTGTACTATTCTGCTAAAATATACAGTGTAATGATCTTGTTAAGCAGAGATAACTAAGGATATTACAATTTTGCAGTGAAGGGGCGGGGCCTAATCAATTTTAGCCCTGCGGCAACATGCGCGGACAAGTTCAACCACAGCTCCTGTGTTTGTGTGTGTGTGATTTGGCTGCGGCGCCAAAGCACAACAGAGCTGTGGGTCTTTGAACGAAGTGGACTGGTAAGTGTGTACACAACTATTTGCAGAAAGCTGTAGACATTTTTCT
Source organism: Myripristis murdjan (assembly GCF_902150065.1). Lineage (NCBI taxonomy): Eukaryota > Metazoa > Chordata > Actinopteri > Holocentriformes > Holocentridae > Myripristis > Myripristis murdjan. The sequence continues at coordinate 32,713,992 of NC_043995.1, read as the reverse complement.
ACCTAAAAGATAGCCGCGTTCCACCGTGCTGTTATAACTTAACGTTACTGACGGTTAGTTGTGGTTACGCGACCGTTAACGTCACTTTGATAAAGTTGAGGATTTTGGAAGCAAAGTTAACGTTAAATGCAGCGAGTGGAGCGGTGAGCGCAAATGTTAGATGAACAGTTTGTAGGTATATTTCTGGTACATTTAATTACATAAACAACGGTAGCAACAAATCCGCTGAACGCTAACGTTAGCTTAGTGTTAGCGTGCTGAAGTTTCTCAGTTCAGTTTATAACGATAAATTACTTTTGGAGAGATGTACGTTGTTGAGAGCAACCTTAATAACACCGAGTTCAATGCCGAGTGTGTCCTGCCGGTGAGGGAAAAGTTTTTTGGGTTTTTTTTTAATCTAAAAGGCAGCTCCAGGAGTATCAAGTCACCTAAATGCTATCGTTAGCTTAGTGTTAGCGGGCTGAAGTCGTTTCACTGTTCACAACAGCACGTACTGGTGGTAACGTTAGTTCACGTTTGTTCTATATTTGGTTCGGCATCAATTTGAACTCTAATTAACCTGAAACAGGGAAACAAAAAGTTATTCTGGCTGAGAACAGAAATTTCAAAGGGAGACAATATTTCAACATACCATATTTCCTTGATCTCTGATGACATACAATGGTCATAGACAAGTGTGCTAAAAGTTTTCTTATTTTTTGTTTTTACAGGTCCCTTTGAAGATGCAGTGGAGGTGCAAATACTGTGAGTTCATATCAGAGAAAAGGGGTTACCTGTTAAAACATTACAGGCATTACAGGTTAAAACATGGAAGTTACACCAGGAATGTACCGTTTCCATGCTTACACCAAGATTGTGTATGCACATTTAAGTCCATCAGTGTGCCTTAAAAGGTCCTTGAATATGATGCTTAAGAAGGTGTGGGAACTTTGAATTGTGTGATACAATCAAATGTGCTTGGTTGCTCACTTGTGTTGTCATTTTATTGCCCAAAAGACTGCAGAGCCAACTGATATTAGGACACTGGTGCTCAGAGGGCTTCCTGTTATCCTGGGTGACAACCCCACAGATTTCTACAAAGCAGGCTTTGTAAGTAATCTTACTTTCTCAAAGACTATCTAAAGGCTCAATGACAGCCTAATCTTGAATTTTCACTCTGATAAATGGTTGTCATGGGTCAATTCTTGAAGGTCATTTAATGAGAAATGTCACTATTGTGCTCTCGTCATTTATTAAGGACTCTGATGATGATGACTCTCTCCGCAACATTGATGTTGGGATTCTCCTCGTTGAACCTGAAGGTGCAGTGCCTTCATCCTCCCTGCATCTCAGTCCAGCCTCACTGAAAATCATCATTGAGGGAGAAGTTGTGATGGACAACATTGAAGACTTGCCAAAAGCTGTGTGCATTCTCTTTGGACTTGAATATGCGCAGCATCTCAACTACCCCAGGTCTATGAAGCACACATTCCAGTTCATCCAACAGGTGCTTCTTGAGCTGGGCCACAGTGAACTAAAACCAAGGTTACAAACATTGAAAAACCAGCTTGCAATGTAAAGACATAGTGTGTTGTGTCAGTGAACATTCAAGGGGTTGAATATACACTCAGTGGCCACTATATCAGGTCCACTTGCACAGTCTAATGCAGTTCAATGCAACAGCTCTGCCATAACTTTTACCTTTTTAAGAAAGTTTACAGTGTTGATGTGAAGAGATATGACAAACAGACACACTTTTCCTCTCTCATAAGCCCAGCTGAGAGGACTTGTCAGTTTGGTGTTGGCAAGGCAGTGGTGTAAACACAGCACAGTTTGGCATTATAGAGTGTGTCCAACTCTGGGATGAGGTGTGGTCATGAAAGGGAGGTGTTTGAAACAGGTGTATGTGTGTGAGTGAGAGAGAGAGAGAGAGAGAGGAAGTTTTAGAGCAGGGGTGTCAAACTGGTGCCATGGAGGGCAGAGAGGCTCCTGGTTTTCATTCCAACCGAAAACTTCAGCAGGTGATTTCACTGATTACCCCACCTCCAAGCAGAGAGAAAGGACTAATCAGTGAAATCACCCAGTGGAGTTTTCGGTTGGAATGAAAACCTGCAGCCTCTCAGCCCTCCATGGCAACAGTTTGACACCCCTGTTTTAGAGGGTTGTATCCAGTTATAATGTGTCCAGTTGTTCACAAGGATACAGATATTGTTGAATGCTGCTGTGTTTTTACTTGCATATTTAAAATGTTCTATTGCAGCAATGTTGACCAGTGTGTGACAAATAAAAAAATATTGGAACATTTAAATGTATTGTTTTCTTCTGCACAATTTCGTATTGCATTAAATGCAATTTCAAGATCAAAAGGGTAATTAAATTAGAGGAAAAGTTATTATATTAACAAAGATTATAAGTAGCTTTAAATAATGTTATATTGGTTATTTGCT
>NC_043995.1:32661290-32711466 GCF_902150065.1 Myripristis murdjan | reverse complement strand
GATGGCAGGTAAGTGGTTCAGGTTATTACCCTGCACTTTCACAGGGAAGTGGCCTCTGTTGCCCACTGCCAAAAAGCTGACTTTTCATACAATTACAGACAAATTTATCAGATAAAAAGTCACTCTTTTCTTAGCAAACATCTTTTATGCTCCAGGGACTTTGGCAATACTGCACAAAAGTGAATAGTATAAAACAAAATGAGTAAAATAGTGAGTAATTTAACCCATGGGGAGCTCTGGCTTCATAGTAGCAGCCAATAGGAGCCTGTTCTTACATGTTATTATTACCTTGGTCACTGATAATTTTGAGAGGACACTGCCATGTTGGAAGAGTAACAATCAAAGGAAATTTTATAAATAAATATAATATTATTTAAGTATTATCTTGGCCTCTTCCCTCAAATAACGCCTGAATTTGCCTTTTGTTTTTAGAAATGTAAAGGATACATTGTTCTGTTTTGTTTAGAAAATATCTTATTTGACTTCATGCTGTTTGTTATTAATAATTTATTTTTGTATTCTATTTTTAGGTTTAGTCCATTTTTCTTTACTGCTGTTGACTTCTTGGTCTCTCAATTTTATTCCTTTGAAACACTTTATAACATGGATTTGAAAAGTGCTATACAAATGAATGTTATTATTATAAGAGTAGGATGTTACTTTTTGCTGTCACTCCAACATGGCGACGTGTCCCTGGTAACTGATGGTAACTGTTGCTGTAGTGGAGGAGAATGGTTGGATAACTAAAAACTCTTTAACTGTAAACAAAGTCTTCATCAGGGTAAATGGCGGTGTCATCTGCATATCTGCTTTCTTGTTGCAGGATTTTTCCCGCAGCACTGCCCTGACGCTCCAGTAGGCGGTGCTGAAGAGCCTCAGCTGGTTTATTCAGACATCAGCCTTGACAGCCGTGAGTCACCTCAGCTCTGAGGGCATCAGTGTTTTATATTACAGCTATTAAAGCAGTATTTATCACAGCGTCTCCAAACCCAGGAACTGAAACGATGATATTAATCTGTGTCGGCATTTCTTGTGAAATTATATTTTCAGCTACAAGTCCACGTCCAATAATTAATCAGGTAGACCCTAAATGATTAGATAATACAGGGTGACCCAAAAAACGGGAATCTTTGAAGTGCGTATTGGCAGACATGAGCAAGTGGTAGCACAATTTTTAAAAAATGAATATTCCATCATTGTTTCTTAAATGGCATGTTTTCAGGTTTCAATTACTATGAATAAAATATTTTTCTTCCATCACTCTTGGTTTTATATGATTGTTAAAAAGTTTCCATTTTTTTGGGTCACCCTGTATAAACCATCATTTATTATAAATAAAAAAACATCAGAAGTCTCATCATCAGTGTTAAAATCTTAAAATAGTTTTTTCTTCAAACAAGGAAAAAAAAATCAGTGTGTGCGGATAATCTCTCGTTTCCAACACATGTTCACTTGTTTTAGGATTTTCTGTATAAAATAGTTTCATAAAAATAAGATTTGTACTCTGAAGACGAGACTGAGCGTCTTGTTCAGCTGCAGGGTTTTGCATTGTGTTCATGTTGACGTCTTGTTTGCTTTGCAAATTGAACTAAATGGTGCAAAGAGAGCACACGCCTTGCTGCTGCCAACCCTGAGGCAGCTCAGCTCTGATTTTATTTTTCTGTACAGTGACGCGCAGTGGAGTCAGAGACATGCCAGCTGATCAGGGAGACACAGGTGAGTGTCACTGAGCTGCAGGTGAATCTGCAGCTGCAGGCCGTCGGACCAGAGAGCGAGAGGCAGCAGGATGTTAAAGGAAGTTTGAAACCCAGGTGCCCATGGGCAGACTTTTGCTGTGAAAGCTGTTATTTCACCATCTTAACATTTTAGGTTTTTTTTTTTTTTTTTTACTTTTTTTTTTTTTTTCAAAATTTTCTAGTCATTTTCTGTTTATTTAATTTTTAATTTTTAAATGACAAAACCTCTGTGCTTGCAGGAGTGTACAGCTTGCTGCACGCCCCACACTGACATAGGTAGGAACCATATCCTACAGGTTTAATATGTTGTGGTCAGTCAGCGATAATTTATGGACAAACCTCTATAATCTCTCTTTTGCAGGAATATCTCGCTGCTGGAGGCTGAACAGAATCTGTGGGAGAAGTCCACAATCAAGTTAAAATATCAGCACCTGATGAAAAAAAATCCACTGTTCAAAGTAAAAGTCCTGCATTTCTTCATGTTCCTGCAATAAAAAAAGCAGCGATGTTCTCAGGTGGTTTGATGTGGAACGTAAAAGTCGCAGAGCAGAACGGTTCCTTCACGCTGCGTCGGCCTGGAAGGATTTTAAAGTCGTGGATCTTCAACTGCAGAAAATTCCTCGTCTTCCTAAACTTTTTATTCAGCCAACAAATGTTTCCTCATTGGTTCAGACTGGAAGCTGCCCAGTGCACACACTCTGTACTGACGGTGCAGTCACTGCCTTGCTCAAAGGCACCTCGGTAGCACTGGTTGAGTGCAGGGAGCCAGACTCCCTCAGCAGCTCTGGGATTCAAACCAACAGCTTTCCAGTCTGCAGGCTGCAGTGACATGTGGCTGTTAGTCTGAACCTGAAATGAAAAGCTTCCTGGTGGCAGCAGTGGTTTTATTTCATTTATTTAACATTTTGTAATATTTATTTAACATTTATTTAAACAGGCAAATCATGAAGGACAAATTCTTCTAAAGCAAACATTTTTTTTTATTTTTTTTATTTTAAATGGCGGCTGGTGTGTCTATTCAGCCAGAGGCTGGAGGTTCAATCCCCTCAGCCTGCTGAAGTGTCTTTGAGCAACACACACTGAATGCTTATAGGCTACTGACCTCTGACCTTTGACCTCACCATGGAGAGGAAATACTATTGTCCTGCTATTTGGAATTACTACTGCTAATACTTATGTAGGTTAATAGAAGTAGTAATAGTAGTGTAACAGTAGTATCTGTATCCACAGATATATCTATAGATATGTGCAAACCTACATTCCAAAACCTACTTCACAGTTTGAGCAGACGTTCTGTTTCCATTACAAATCTATTTTTCTATTTGAAACACACTGAAAATGTGTGTTCTTCATCTTACTCCAACCTCCATATTTAGTTTACCTGCTGTATTTATTTGTTTTGTCCACCAGAGGGAGCCAAATAGCTGGTTTAAAAAAACAATGACAAAAAAAAAACCCTAACCCTGGCTGAGCCTCAGGACAGCAGCGCAGCAGCCGTGCAGCTGATCACAGCTCAGCTTCAGGGCAGCACGGAGCTCAGATGGACACTTTGAGGAGACTCCGTTTGCGTGGACGCTGAGCGGGGAAACGACAGCTGAGCGCCGCCTGGAGGCGAGGAGCCTGTGTGTGACGCTCATGTCAGCTGTGACTCCAGTGTGTATCTCACTCTGAGCACTCAGAGCAGAAACCGCCTGCGGTTTACCGGAACCAACCGCCTGCGGTGCAGCAGAGGCCTCAGAGGCCTCGCTCTCACTGAAAACACAGGAAAGCAGCTCCTGAAAACTCATATTCTCACATTAGTCTGATTCTGGAGTCCCTGCCCTCGCTGGGTTTGAAGCTGATTTTAAAAGCGTTTGACCTGTTTGGAAGATGAGAGCCGGTCCCTCAGGTCTTCTTCCAGCCGTAACTCCAAAACCTGGAGCTCCAGCCGTTTATCTGACCCGGTCCTGGACTCTGGATCAGCCTCGTGGAGGATCTGAGCTTCGAGCCAAACCGACGTTTCAAACATGAACTTAAAACTTTCCCTTTTAACGGAGATTTTAGCGAAGATGTGCTTCCTTTTTTTTTTTTTTTTTTTTTTAAGGCTTTTCCACTCTGAGCCTCTGCTCTGTCTTTGGTTTACTCTGTGATTGTTCAAGGTTCTCTTTTAATTTTTTAGCACACACACACACACACACACACAGTGCTGCATTGGACTGTATGAATAGTGCTGTATCAATAAAGTTTGATTGATTGATTGATTTTTTTTTTTTTTTTTTTTAAACTGTTTGTCAGGTCAAACTGCAACTTCAGCCTGACTTTGTCACAACTTCAGGCTTCCTGTCTCTGCTGCAGGAGGTGTGTGTGTGTGTGTGTGTGTGTGTGTGTGTGTGTTTGAAGAGTGTTCCACAGTCCCATACCGTTTCTCAGACCTGAGTGTTATAAACGTGGGACTGTGTGTGTATGTGTTACATGCCTGTATGTGTGTGTGTGTGTGTGTGTGTGTGTGTGTGTGCCCGGCGGATGTGGTTTCTGTGAAGTGTGAAGTGTCTACTGTTCTACTCTCTACTGTCTCCATGGCAACCAATAAAGCTGCTAAGAAAACACTTTCCTGCTGCAAATCATGTTCACTCTGACATTCCTGCCGCCGCTTTCAAACGTCTCACGTCTCTCGAGCAGCCAATCAGCCGCGAGCGCCGCCGAGCTCCTGCCGGCGCGGCGAGGCTGCAGCTGTCTCTCTGCTGAAAGGGGAGTCTGCTATAATGAGCCTAATGCACAGTAACATAAACCAGACACAGGAGCCACACAGCAGCAGTGAACACTGGGGGTTTTTTTGGCTGCAGGCCTCACTGGCTTCTGTTGGGACGGGATCCTCCGGGGGAAAAACGTCCGGCCTTTTCCCTTTTCTCCTCACAACTGAGTTTTGCTTTTGTCCTCAACATTTGTCCTCCATTGGCTCGCATCCCTTTGCCTCTCACCTCACTACCCGTCACGGTTCCTCTGTCGGTGGAGGACCAGGTTTGGTGTGTTGGGTCGTGACCCTGATCTGTGGTCGGGGTCGGATCCAAACCAGCGCCCCGCTCCTCATCGGGTCTGGGTCGGGTTCAGTCCTGTTCTTCGGCACGCTCCTCCATGTGTGTTTGTATATTCAAGCCCATGTGTGGTAACGATGCGTTCAAAGACAACAGGACGCTCTGCCTCAGTGACAAGGAGTTAAGGTGTTTTTTGCAGCGACGGCGATAGAAACAATTGTCCCATGATACGGACCGTCACATCGCACACACACGCTGTCATGTGCACGTGATCAGATGGGATTTGATGCCGTCGCTGTGTCCAGACTGAGACGACATGTAGAAATCTGATCGCAATCGCATTTCAAACCGCCTCCAAATGTGGCTTTGGATCTGATTTCTTGTGTTTATTTGCTGAAATCTAAAATCAGTCTGGATGTGACTAGAAAAGGGATTCAGGCTGGCAGTGTGAACAAGGCCTCAGGTTAAATCCGCACACACACATCTGATCTGGTGGCTCGACAGTCTGCCCTACAGATCTGGTTTGAGAAACTGATCCGGTTTGCCTGCAGTCTGAGCTTTATCATGGTTGTGGTTCCTTTCACGATTTTAGACACGGAGGGAATCCTGGCTGGAACCTGAGCCTGCTCTCAACATGCGACTCAAACTGAGAGCTTTCATCTGCCCCAACCTGTCTGAGCCGCCGCCTGTCCCACACGCTGATGGGACCCTTGAAAGTTTTCCCAAAATGCAAAACTTTTCCAGTTTTCTCTGATGAATTATCAGAAAACGCACGACACCTCCAGGACATGGAACTGATTCGTGTTGAAGAAAAATCAGATTTGGGTTTGGATCGTGTCACTGGGGATGGACGTGAAACTGACCGGGCTGCAGTTTTGAACAGAGCTTAAGTTTGTGTTTCAGCCCTGAAAGGTTCACGTGGCGATCTCTGTGAGGAATGAAGATAAAAAAAGCTGAAAAGAAATGATGTGAATGAAGACGCGTATGAACTCTGAGGAGCTGTAACCCAGAAAAATGTTCATAGTGTGAATTTAAGGTTTTGCATGGCTTCTTTTTGAATATGCAAAAGATATTGTAGGAAAAAAATCAGCAGATTATGGGGGGCGGGGTGGGGGTGGGAGGTGTTAAGGTGGGAGGCACCTGTTGAATTTCCATGCGGTGACTGAGCTGCTGACGTCGCAGAAAGTCCCAAGTCTCTGAGAGTCTCTGAGAGTTCGTTTGTCATGTCGCAGTACAGCCGATGGAAAGAAACGACATGAGAATAAAAGCAGGAGTGTGTGTGTGTGTGTGTGTGTGTGTGTGTGTGAGCTCGCAGGCTCATAAAGAGACGTTCCCTGAAAGCGGCGCGCTGGAGCATGACTGATGAGCGGACAAAGCGCCGCTCTCGCCTCTTTCTCTGCGCTGCATTGAAGCCCAGCAGAGCCGCTTTGACATGAAAGCTGCTGCTTGTTTCCTGACAAAAACCAACCCCACCCAGCTCAGGGAGGGGAGAAAAAAAAAAAAAAAAAAAAGCTGAGTCAAGGCAGAGGCACTTCACAACAAAGAGACCAGCAGCCACACGCCTTTCCCTCCAGAATAAAGGCCCAAATATATAATGATAAGATAAAGTAAAATAAAATAAAATACATTCATAAATGTAACACTCACAGAATCAGTAACTTCTTACAGCTCAATTTTATACACATGCTGCCTTTATTATGCTTTTATTCTTGCAGTAGTAGTATTACTGACTTAATTAATTGATTAATTAATACATATTTTTCTTTTTTCTATGGCCTTTTTATCTCTTTTCTGTGTTTATCTTTCATCATCCTTCTGTTTTCTGTCGACTGTCTTTTGCATCTTTTGTTTTTCTGTTTTAACCTAAAATCTGGGTTTTACCTGCGCTTTGGTTTGCTTGTTTCTGTTTTTATCTATTAGTTTTTTAATTTCTACTTTCTGATTGTTCTGCTGTCATCATGTCTGTCAAAGCACTTTGCACTTTGTAAACTCTGTTGCTTATTATTTTTATTAATAAACACCATAACGCGGCGCTGGGGTTTGTGCTGCGTTCAAGTGCTCGCCTCAAACTCCCACGTCTGGCCTCCATCATTGTAAATTCAACTTATTACCGATTTACTAAGTATTTTCAGGTAAACGATTTCCCTGTCTCTGGGAAATATAACTGACTTTACTTAATTAGTTTAATTAATATAACTTGTAACTTAAACAGAAGAAATTGAAGGCATTTATTTGTGTTTAAGAGCAATACCCATTCTTTTAACAGTATTTATTTTTTTTACACATGCTCATTTATAGTTGTAATATTTTGAAGGATTAATGCACATATTGAGACTTAAACTTTGGACTCAACTTCATATACACTGCACATACGTTAAAACATGTAAAGCACATATTTAATCTTTTCTTGAGAATCTGAGCAACTGCAGCTGACCCAGTTTCCCCTTGGGGAGCAGTAAAGTATTTCTGATTTGATATTTATTTTAGTTTTATTTTTTGCTCGTTTTCCATTTGAACCGTCTTGTTAACTGCCCTGATCAGGATTAGTGCTGCTGATTTCTTTGTATTTGTGCCATGACGATAAAGGCGAGACCAAACAAATCCAGAAAGTGGATCAGTGGTTGAAGCTGGAAACAAGGAGGAAGAAGAGAAGAAGAAGCAGAAACACAAACAAGAGAATCTGCTCAGCATCAGGTTGTTGGTTCACCCTGATGGAGCTGGACTGACCCTCTGACCACAGGAGGCTCACCTGGTCAGGACCAACTGGACTGGGAAAATTTTTTAAAGGGGAACATTAATGAAAATTATCTGAGAACCACTGGGTTAGGGGTTCAGTGTCTGGCTCAAGGACACTTAAAGATCTGGAGGAGTGGGGGAATCAAACCAGCAACCTTCTGATTAGCAGACAACAGGCATGCCGCCGTCTCGACCAGCCTGAGACGCTCCCAGTGGATCAGCGGAACAGGATTTTGACACCAGGTTTGTCTGCAGCTCAGGAACAACATATGGACGTCTCACACTGTTTGGACCACGCCCACTTCCTCCCAGGCCACGCCCACTGCTGTTTATTGTAGTTTCTCCAAAATGGAGTCATATGGGGTGTCCTCTGACGGCCATGCCCACTTCCTGTTTATTACAGATTTAGGACCAGAGCTGTTCCATTGAACCTCTGTTAGCACTGAGGTTTTTTTTCCTGTGGTGGTGGTGGAGGGAGGGGGGGTTTCCAGTGTGTATTTACACTTGTGTGTATCTGAAGATGTGAAGGAGGCTTTCTCTGTGTTTCCTTGTCCAGATGTTTGTCTCCAGTCTGAACTGGACGCGTCTGGAGGCGAGTCTGTGATGTTGTGTTCGGCTCTCAGTCTGCGGTAGTTCAGCCTCACAGCCTCCTCATCAAGCAGGACATGGAAACGATAAATAAATAAATAAATGAAAATGGTGGTTAGATTTTTATCAGTGCAGATCCTCATCATGAACATAACAGAATTTCCCTGGTTGGGATCAATAAAGTATATCTATCTATCTAATCTATCTAACGGCCACGCCCACTTCCTGTTTACTACAGATTTAGGACCAGAGGTGTTTGTTCCACTGAACCTCTGTTAGCACTGAGGGTTTTTTTTTTCCTGTGGTGGTGGTGGCCCAGAAGTGTATTTAAACTTCTGGGCTCATTTCTGTGTATCTGAAGATGTGAAGGAGGTTTTCTCTTTCCTTGTTCAGATGTTTATCTCCAGTCTGTCCTGTCAGTGGGCGTCTGGAGGTGTCTGGAGGCGCAGGGAGGTGAGTGTCTGGAGGCATCTGAAGGCGTCTGGAGGCGAACGTCTGGAGGCATCTGGAGGCAAACGTCTGGAGGCATCTGGAGGCGAACATCTGGAGGTGTCTGGAGGCATCTGGAGGCGAGCGTCTGGAGGCATCTGGAGGCGAACGTCTGGAGGCATCTGGAGGCGAGCGTCTGGAGGCATCTGGAGGCGAGCGTCTGGAGGCATCTGGAGGTGAGCGCCTGAGGCGTCTGGAGGTGTTTGGAGGCATCTGGAGGCATCTGGAGGTGAGCGCCTGGAGGAATCTGGAGGCGAGCTTCTGGAGGCGTTTGGAGGTGAGCGCCTGAGGCATCTGGAGGCATCTGGAGGTGAGCGCCTGGAGGAATCTGGAGGCGAGCTTCTGGAGGCGTTTGGAGGTGAGCGCCTGAGGCATCTGGAGGCGTCTGGAGGTGAGCGCCTGAAGCGTCTGGAGGCGAGCTTCTGGAGGCGTCTGGAGGCGTTTGGAGGTGAGCGTCTGGAGGCGTCTGGAGGCGTTTGGAGGCATCTGGAGGTGAGCGCCTGGAGGAATCTGGAGGCGAGCGTCTGGAGGCATCTGGAGGCGTCTGGAGGCGTTTGGAGGCATCTGAGGCGTCTGGAGGCGTTTGGAGGCATCTGAGGCGTCTGGAGGCGTTTGGAGGCATCTGAGGCGTCTGGAGGCATCTGGAGGCATCTGGAGGTGAGCGCCTGGAGGCGTTTGGAGGCATCTGGAGGTGAGCGCCTGGAGGTGTCTGGATGCGTCTGAGGCGTCTGGTGGCATCTGGAGGTGAGTGCCTGGAGGTGTCTGGATGCATCTGGAGGCATCTGAGGCGTCTGGTGGCGAGTGCCTGGAGGCGAGTCTGTGATGTTGTGTTCAGCTCTCAGTCTGCGGCAGTTCAGCCTCACAGCCTCCTCATCAAGCAGGACATGGAAATGATAAATAAATGAAAATGATGAAATAAAATAATTATTACAATTATATATTTTATATTAATTTTTAGGGAAAAATATTTTCTTTTTTGGCCAATTTTTCTGGATTTTTTTTTTTACTTACTTTCAGGGCAATTTTCAGTTAATTTTCTTCTGTTTTAATGCTTTCTTTTTCTTTTTCCTTTTTTCTGCCCTGTTTTCTGATCATTTTTGTGCTAAGTTGCTCATTTCCCTTTCATCTTTCTGCTCAGGTTTCAAAAGTTGTGACTCACAGCCATCTGACCACAGACGCAGCCCCGGTGCAGCTCTAATGAAGCCGCGCTGCGGGAGCGGCAGGAAGCTCTCGACTTGTGGCTTTTATTGCTAAAGGTTTGAGCGGAAGCGGGGAGCGGGGCGGTTTTACTGTGAGCCGGACCCGGGCGGAGGCAGTCGGTCCCAGTCTGTCCGCCCTGCAGGAGTCTGACTCGTCGAGGTTCTCTGGGTGCTGGCTGGGCGCGCGGGCAGCATGTCTCACACCGTCATCACAACAACAACAACAACAACAACAACGAGCGGCGGCTCGGACGGCCTGCTCAACCTGGGCTACACGCGCTCCGTGCCGGGACTCCTCAAGATCGCACAGCTGGTGAGGAGCCGCCGCTGCCGGGGGCCGGGGGGCCGGGGGGCCGGGCAGGGCCCGGGGCTTCTGCTGCCAGGGAAAACATTAAACACGTAAAAATATGTTTTACAGTTGGCTTTGATACTTTTGCGTTTTGTCAGTGTTGATGCTGCTTTTCAGTTTTCAATTTTTATAATTCAGGAAACTACTGAGTGCTTGAGTGGTTCACCGTGCTGCTGCTGCTGCTGCTGTTGTAATTGTTTATTCTAAGGCTGATTAGTGTTTCCTGTTCAAGGAAATCAGCCCGCTGTCCGCTCAGCTCCTAACAGCATCTACATGTCCGCTCAGCTCCGGTCCACAGCCTCGGTGTGGCCAGAACAACGTGTGTTAACTTAAAGAAAGTTCATATGCAGCTACAAATAGTTATGAACGGACACGTAGAAAACACAGGAGCTGGAAAAACATGCCTGAATGTGTTTTCTCCCTTCTGTTTTTATCATCTTCAGTATTTAAGGCCTGAAATAAAAAGGTTTGCCTGTTGTCCGGCTATACAGGGGCCCAATAAGATTTCTTTTCATGGGGCCCAAAATCCCTGGCGGCACCCCTGTATATATCTATATGTATCTATCTATATCTATATCTCTCTATATGTCCATATGTATACATGGGTGTGTATGTGTGTGTGTGTGTGTATATATATATACACTACTCACAAAAAGTTAGGGATATTTGGCTTTTGGGTGAAATTTATGGAAAATGTAAAATGTTCACGCTACAGTGATATTATATCATGAAAGTAGGGCATTTAAGTAGAAGCATACACTGGTGATTTCCTCATCTCAAACAATTTCTTGAAACAAAAGCCAACAACAGTGGTGGGTATACCACAACAAAAAATGTCAGTGTCTCATGCTGTTCACAAGTCGACTTATTGTCTGCTGAGGCATGGCATCCCACTCTTCTTGAAGGGCGGCCCTCAGGACATTGAGGTTCTGGGGTACAGAGCTCCGAGCCTCTACACGGCGACTCAGCTGATCCCATAGGTTTTCTATGGGATTCAGGTCTGGAGAAAGTGCAGGCCACTCCATCTGAGGTACCCCAGTCTCCAGCAGCCGTTCCCTAATGATACGACCTCCATGAGCTGGAGCATCAAACACCTGATGTGAATTTTGCCGTTAAACTCCTTGTTAGAGAACAGCAACTTGTGCAAAAAGTACTGAAACATTGAACAGTTGGACATGTGCATTCAAAAGTTTACAGAAGGTCACATTAAGTTCACCTGGAAAGGTTATAATGCATTTTTGATTCATCCTGAAATTTCACCCGAAAGCCGAATATCCCTAACTTTTTGTGAGTAGTGTATATATATATATATATATATATATATATATATATATATATATATATAAATCAATCAATCTTTATTTGTAGAGCACTTTTCATACATGAAATGTAGCACAAAGTGCTTTACATGTATATATATATAATATATATATATATATATATATATATATATTATTGAGTGATTTGATATTTGAAGGAGGGATCAGGACCAGATCAACTTTCTGCTTCCTTCTCAAACACATGATGTGTGGTTTCTACATGTCGACTGTTTGTTTAGTTTAGTCAGATTTTTTTGTGTATCTGGTTATCTGTTTTTTGGATCGGTTCGGAAAATAAAGATGAATCAATTCAAAGCTGCCCGGCGAGGAAAATAGATGCCGTTTCACCGTCTCGGCGAGTTAGAGCCCAGATTCAGACGGGTGATGTGTCAGCCGCTTCTCACCAAACTGATCCGGAAACGGGTTTGATTCATTTTTGCCAGCAGGGGGCGCCCACATGAGGATAAGCGGAATTCGAGACAGCGTTGTTGGGAGTGGGCGTGGTCGTGTGGCCGTGGTGGGCGGGGTCAAAACAAGTCCCGGTTCCCATTTTTAAGGAAATTAAACATTTCTTGAATCTCTTTTTCTTGTTATTTTCCTATTTGAACTGGAAAGTAGATCCGGCAGGTGGTGTCTATAGGAAACGTCGGCGTTGTAACTTTGTGCCAGGAAGAAACAACACAAACAAACAAGTTTATGACAGTATAACAAACAACAAATCCTGGTACCCATTTTTTTCAACATAATTATATATCAGGTGGTTTCTTCCTGGTGCAAGGTTATTATGTGGAAGTCGCCACAGACGCCACCTGCTGGATCTACTTTCCAGTTCAAATAGGACAATAACGAGAAATGAGATGTTTATCTCCTTTAGAAAAATGGTCTTTATTCATTCGAAATCATCACGAAAGTTACGTTGATTTTGTTGTTTTTGTTCTTGTGTTGTTTTTTGACAGGAGCTCATGTGAAAACACTCGACTCAAACAAGAAATGCGGAGGAAAACAGTTCCTTCATGCTGGCTGTGATGGATCAGCTCCTTCATGACTCTTCACTTGACACTGCTGTGTGTGTTTTTCCCAGGTTGCCTTGCTCATCGCCTTCCTGTGCGTCCACTGCGCTCGCGGCTGGACCGACCTGTCCGCCTTCCGCTACTTCGAGGTCGTGACCTTGTGGTTCCTCATCGCCTTCCTCATCTTTTACCTCATGTACGTGTTCAGGCTGCAGAGCAAAATCCCCTGCATCAACTGGACACTGACGGTAAGCAGGAAGCCGCCGCTCGCCGCCGCTCGCCAAACTCTTCCTCTTCTGCTTTTCCTCGACTTCTCCTTCCTCTTCACTCGCTCATTCAGTGACAGTTCAACAGACATTTCTCCAAAACAGGGTTTGTGGCCCAAAGTGCATGGGATTAGCAGAAGGTGGGCGTGTCTGCAGAGGGGAGAGCCATGGCTGCTCAGAGAACCCATTTTCATTCAGACAGCTGGATTCCTTAGGTTGTCTAGTTTCATACGATACCAGTATCTTTACTAAAAATTATGCAATACTTTAGTGAATCACTTTCTTCCCACCCTGCTCAGAATGGGATATTTTGCTGCTCTTGGATTCTGAATTTATTAATCAGAGCTGTTTGACTTCCTGTTGCCTGCAGCTCATTCCATCCCATGCTAATAATGGACTGTGACTGAGCTGAGCGCGGTGATGCACTCTGACCGGCCGAGCTCCGGTCATGCACTCGCCTCTGACCTTGCCCTGTTTTCTCTTCCGCTGCATCATGGGATTGAGACAGGGCGGGGTTATTCTGGCGGGCCGCGGCTGTCAGAGGAGCACTTTTTAACACTCGGTGCGCAGTTGCGTAATGTCTGGAAACAAGTAAAAACTTTATCACATCTTATTTCTTACTTCTGATTTCACATTTTTGCAGAACAAAACAACAGGCGTCTAAAAATCCTGTTCATTTTTGCTATAGGCAAAAAAAAGAGTGCGTGTGTGTGTGTGTGTGTGTGCTCTCCACCGCTGGCTCAGTGCTCCAACAGTCTGCAGATGTGCACAGCTGCTTATGACATCACTTCTTCTGGAGGTTAAGCCATTTGCATGCACGGCTAAAAATAAACTGCAATAAAACTGAATACCTTAAAAAAAAACCAAAAAAAAACCCACACACACGGCGTTAAGACGAGCGTCGCCTCGCTGAGCGCTTTGCTGCGTCTCTGCTGCGTCAAGCGGCGCAGGAGCAGCGGAAGCGACAAGCTCGCCTGCAGGAAGCGCGGCAGCTCACCAGCCGGTTTTCGTCGTCGTGCCACATCTGCTTTCCAGCACCTGCAGCACCGTTTGGCTGAACTGGCACTTCCTCCCCTCTGCAGGCAGATTTCACTCTTTTGTACAGAGACGATACACACTCAGTGTCACTGTATCAACTCCACCTGAACAGGCTAATCCAATCTAATCCAATCTAATCCAGCTGTTGTGCCATACAGTTTCCTCTCCTGCTGCCTCTAATGCTCAGCTTGTTTTGTTGTCACGGTAACAGAGGTGTTCATTCACTTGTGTGTTTGGCATTGAGCTCATAGTTAGTGCTGCTGTTGGACTGGACTGCACTTTACTGACAGCTGTTTCCGATATTCTGTCCCACTTCATGTTATATAAATACGGAGGACAAAAAAATGGAAACACCTCTCAGTATAATGCAGTCCAGTACAACAGGTGGACGTGAGGAAGTGACACTGAAGTTATTTTCTGTACATTTTTTAAATAATTTAATTGTTTTCAGGTCATTTCTTGCAAACTTACTCATCACCTCTCTCCCATGTGTGTGAAGGAAATCATGTGAATTTGCTTGGAACAAAGGTGAAATTAGCAAAAAAACCCCAAAAAAACAAAACTTGAATTTTACCAAAATGAGATGACATGCAAAAACAATTACATGGTAATTAAATAATATTAAATAAATACTAGTAAGATTAAACAACTGAATTAATAATTAAATTCATTTCAGTGACTTTGAGTTTTATGTAGCACACTTGCATTTTTGTATTTTTTATTTTCTGTTTGTTTTTGTTGGGGATGTTGTTTTTTGTGTTTGGTATGTTAGTGGCTTGTGGTTTCAGTTTGTGAGCAGTGCTGTTTGAAAGGTCGCTCACTCCGACGTTATCTTGCTTTCAGGAGTTCCTGCACTACGCCGTCGGGACCATCCTGGTCTTCATCGCCTCCATCGTGGCCGCCATTAAGAGCGGCGGCTGGTCCGAGCTCGTCGCCGGGGCGGTACGTAGTCGCTCAGAGGGCGGGAGTTGTGGGTAAATGTGTGGATGCAACAAACTTAAAGTTGCCGTGAGTGGAAATGCAATTTGATGTGGCGTTCTGTCATGGAGACGGTGAGAGGCGGGTTTAGACGGGGAAACTGCAAAACTCCAAAACAACAGAATAAATTAAACAGAAACACAAGAATAAAAGTTTAAAAGGTGTTTCTGCAGCGTTTCTGTGTGCAGACAGACAGCGCTGCAGGGCACGGCGGCCTTCAAACACACCAACAACAAGTCAATACTGAGAGTAAAGAGACTTCCACTGTCACTACACAGAGACCACACACACACACACACACACACACACACACACACACACACTGATGATGAAAGTGCAGCACACATGGCAGCAGATGTAAGGAGGAATGCGTGGCCACTCGTGTTTCTACAGCGAGTTCCTCTTTTCTTTTGTTCTCTTTTCTGTTGAAAAAGAAGCAGATCTAATTGTTTTTTCTCGGCGTGACGCAGGAATGAGACGTTGTGTAAAGAGCTCTGCGCCGCTTCGACCCGTCCGCACAAATACAAGCAAAGTGCCTGAGAGGAGCTGAGCTGTGAAACCAGCAGGTTCACCTGCATCACCTGAGGCCCCGCGACGCCTCAGTCCGTTTGCTGATTTGAAACATTTAGCGATAGAGAAGTGTTGTGATAATTGTGTATTTATGACCTTATTACCTAATTGTGTGAGCACTTATCAGTTTATTTATTTATTGGTTTATTATTCGGGGAGAATGCACACTAACAGGCTGGGTTTCTTCTGCTGCCCCTGGCCAGTGCTTTAAAATCAGCCTGCAGTTACAGAAAAAATGAAAATGCATGAGATTAAAAACCATATGAGGAACTTTCGGTGCAGTAACACATGAAAGGGCCGATCAGCAGAGGAAACAGTGCACATGGACGGAAAATATAAGCACAAATCCTTTTTTTCACAGAGGAAACTGATGTTCATGTCATAAATCGGTTTGGAAACGGGAATTAAACCAACTCCAAGGTGTTTTTAGCTCGTTATGAAACCCCGTTTAATCCTGATGCCTCGATATGAGACGTCAGCGAGAAGATGGGCTGTTTCTGTAGTTATTCTGACCGGATTTGACGTCTGACTCTGACGCTCTGGATTAATTCTATATATTGAAAACATAATTTGGGATTAATGTAGTTAGTGAAGTGTTACCCATCAGATCTGCCTCACAGTTTATCCCGACTGTCTGCGTTGGCAAAAAAATTAAAAAACTAACGATGCATTGGGCCCGTCCTGCCACCTGATGGCTTATTTGTGTGCATTTTGCCTTTATTTTTCAAGGTGCCTGCTGCTGTGTCGATACCGGATCGTCTGTATTGACGTCTCGATATTTCGCCGTCTCGTTGTTCCCCTGCTCCCTCTCTCGCGCGCAGCATCGTCGCTGCAGCTGCTGCGTTTCTGATTTCTGTGTTTTTGAGTGAAGCGAAGACAAAGTGAAGCGTTTCCCGCGGTCGAGGACAGAAAGACACACGTCTCTTCTCACACGGCTTTAAAACGAGGCCAGCTCGACATCATGAGATATGTTTAATCGTCATGAATATTTTCTCTGTTTTACTTCATCGTCTGTAGAGGAGACATGACATACAGGCTTTTGGTCCACTATGACACAGAAAACCCTCATTATGTCCTTATTTTTACCTTTCATTACCCTGAGCACCCCCCCCCCCCCCCCCCCCCCCCCCCCCCCACACACACACACACACCCCGCCCCTTAATGAGTTTTTAATGCCAGGACTGAATCCCGTCACTGTTTTTAAACTGAGGTAGAAAATGGAGGCGGTGTCCTTCACAAACATCTGCATCTGGGCTCAAATCCTCCAGAAAACTGGATTTCTGCACTTTAAGTTGAGTTTCTGTCTCCAGAGAGCTCAGGTGTCACTCAGAGTCCCGTCGTGTTGAAGTTAAGCGAAGGGATCCTGCGGCCTCCATGCTGCCCAGTCTGAGCGTTACAGGCCCTGCTGGTGAAATGGTTTCCACCAAAGATCATTTGTGCTTCACAGGATGAATCACTCGGTGCTAAATAAGGCAACATGCCAGTCAGAGTCAGGTTATGTAATCCGGAGTGAATGGCGCTCTGTGCGGCCGCCTCGCCGGGAGCTGGGCTCCTCATTTGGCCATCGGTGGCGCCCTCTGCTGGTCGACCTGTGAAAAAACCTCAGGGAGGAAAAGTGAAAGAACACACTGACGATGCTGGACTCGCAGCATCGGAGCGTCCGAGATCGGCACTCGGCAGCACAGATGCTGGGAATTGTGGGTAAATGTGTTGGGTGCATTGAAAACACGAGTTCCTGTAAGTGGAAATGCTTATCAGTAATATCGCATTCTTTCATTTAGACAGTAAGAGGCAGAGTCACATGAGGCTCCACATTTAGAC
This sequence comes from Myripristis murdjan, assembly GCF_902150065.1. Taxonomy (NCBI): domain Eukaryota; kingdom Metazoa; phylum Chordata; class Actinopteri; order Holocentriformes; family Holocentridae; genus Myripristis; species Myripristis murdjan. Next base: position 32,694,355 of record NC_043995.1, on the reverse strand, counting down.
TTTAATAACCCCTGCAGCTGCAGCAGGAAATAATAATCAGGAATACAGGAAAAAACAGAAAATGAATAAAAATAGAACAAACTGATGACAATAAACGTACAGTAAGGCAAGAAGGAAAGGCGTATTACCTATAAATATGAATAAAAGTGTAAAAATATACACATCACAGCATGTCTGTGTGCAGGGGAACAGCAGCATGATGATGTATGCACAATATGAAAGGATGGCAAAGATGAAATCTGCGTCTTGGAACTGAATTAAAAATTATTCAACGCCGTTCGTGTTCGATACGTAGATGGAGTTTTTTTTGTCAGTGCACAGAGCAAAATGATTTCAGAGGTGACGAGCAGTTTGATCAACAACATGAAGAGAAAAGACAGGAGAATGACGCTGAAGGGTTTCAGTAACAGGCGTGAGGTTCCACTTTAATTTGGTCTGATATCGCCTCGGCTCACGATTGATGATTGTTGATATGAAAATTCGTTTTTATCCTCTCAGATAAGTCTGATGTGATGTCATTTGGCTTTTTAAAAGCTGCGTGGCCGCTCCATGTGACCGGCCGTCCACAGAGAGCGGACTCTGCCGGCAGCTGCAGGTCCTGGAAACAGAGGCAGAGTGAGAGCTCTTCCTCGAGGGCACAGAAACCAGCTCTGGTCCTTCCTGTGTCCCATCGCCCCCCCCCCATGTTCCACCTCCCCGTCCTCCTCAGAGGAAATAAGCACAGAGGAAGTGGGTGTGTGCTCGCCTCGCTGATGACACACACACACACACACAGACACACACACACACACACACACACACACAGAAAATCCCCTCAGCAGCTCCGTCTTCTTTCCACTCGGTGCGTTTGAGTGCTGCTCGGCGACACGTAAAGCTGCAGTTTCTGAGCTGTGGTGCGTCACTCGGCCACAGGTGAGAGTAGACGACAGTAGAAGCCAGTAGAAAACATCTGTCTGCTGTGGTTTGGAAACACAACATTCAAGTTCCCCCCGGCTGAGCTACACGCCCGCGTCGACTTTTTGTTTTCCTAAAATGGAGATGGAATGAACACCGTCACCATGCTAGGAAAAAAATGTGCCCCCCAGCATCTTGCGGTCCGAGGCGGCGCTCTTCCTCCTCCTCCTCTCCCTCACACACAGGATACATGTCCGTTTTCCTTTTTCTTATCTTGCTGTTGGACTTTTTTAACCCTCCTATTATGTTTGGGGTCAATTTGACCCCAGCCAATGTTTAACGTCTCTAAATAAATGATTAACATCATTTTTTTTGCTTCATATTTAATGAGTTTTCCTAATGTAATGGGCACTACCGGGTAAAGATGAAATTCACATGATGATATGTTTTCAATGTCCTGTACACACTTTGTAACGCATCGGTTATAAATAACAAAAATCTGTACTTAGAAATAATATAAAGCCATTAAAACACCAAAAGTTTAAATTTCTTTCCAATTTTAGATCAATCAGTGAGATTTTATGGTGATTTGCATATTTTTCCATTGTCGCCTAATAGGAATACTGGATGTATAAGTGGGGGTTGGAGGGAGTTATGTTTTATTCAAAGGGCTACTTAGGTAATCAAAAAAAGAAACAAAGTACTTGACACATAAACTTGATAACAATTTTAGTTATAATAATTTTGTGGAAGTTTAAACTACAGGGGTCAAATTGACCACAAACATAAAAGATGTCAACATAACAGGAGGGTTAACTTTTCTGTTTTGTAATATTTGCGTAACTTTTCAGAAATTTCTCTGTAATTCTTGGGTCAGTTCTTGTGAAGTCGCTCGTTTTCCATACATGTTACATCATCATTATCAACACATAGTCAAATTTCTCTGTAATTCTTGGGTCGGTTCTTGTGAAGTCGCTCGTTTCCATACATCATCATCAGGGTTCTAAATTAACTTTTTTGATCACCAGCCAATGTGGCTGGTAACTTTCTAAAGTTACCAGCCAATTAGAATTTCCACTAGCCAAATTTTTTCCGGTGAAAATAAGAGAGATTATGAGTGCCACTGAATGCATTTGATCATTTTATTAACATCGTTGGCATGAAAAATGCACAGAAAGTACAACAAAATATACACAGAAAGTGCAAACATTTCATTTCTTTTTCATTCTGGTAATTTCCAAGACTTTGTAAAGTTTCTGAAGAAACTTTGATGTGCTTGCCTTGCGACCGCCTGGACATGTGCTAAATCAGCAGCCCTGTGCTGTTTGTGGGCTGTGTAGTGTTGTTGCTCTTGCCCAGGCGGGGAGTTGAACCCTGGTCTCCTGCAGGCAGACTCACTATCCTCTGTGCCACTGGAGCTTGTGTGGGCGGAGCCAGAAATGAGGTTTTAAGAAGCACACAGCATGAGTGACCAGGGTTTCCTCTAGGATTTTTTTGAAACTGTGGGGGAGGGCTTCAGCATCGTTCTCTCCCTCTGCGAGCGCACAGCAGTAATAATCAAACAGGCGAGTGATGACTAAAGTTAATTGCAGTGTAATGTTACATTTCATGATATTTAAATCATCATTTCAAACTGATTATAATAAGTATATTTGCGCAATGACTAAATGACTGAGAACTGTAGAGCGGCTCTGACTGACATGATTGCCTCATGCATCACCGGCCAAACTGGCTAGTACGTTTTTATTAACACCCGCCAAAATTAATTTGAACCCGCATTTGGCGAGTTGGCGGGTGTTAATTTAGAACCCTGATCATCATTATCAACACATAGTCAAATTTCTCTGTAATTCCTGGGTCAGTTCTTGTGAAGTCGCTCGTTTCCATACATCATCATTATCAACACATAGTCAAATTTCTTGTTGCACTTGAATGCACCATCACCTTCTCTTTTCCTGCACCATCTGTGAAGCGGAAATATAAACAACACACCTCTGACAGGGTGACACACACACACACACACACACACACACGCACACACACACATAATGTTGCAGCCTGTGTAATGACAGTGGCCATAAAATGAACTGATACAACCACGTTTGTCTGTTTCTGCCTTAGGAGTGATGGGAATCTGAACCTGAATATTAAATATTAAATATTAAATATTAAATATTAAATATTAAATATTAAATATTAAATATTAAATATTAAATATTAATATCTAAACACAAACACAAACCGGGACAATGGTGTGTGTTGCTGCCGTTACTTAGAATTCACGGTCAACACAACAGGTGATGAAACCAAACCAACAGGTGTGCTGATGAAGTGGTGAAGACATGATGGAGGATCAGTGTGTGTGTGTGTGTGTGTGTGTGTGTGTGTTGCCTCGTGTCGCCCCGCAGGTGTTCGGCTTCATCGCAACCTTCCTGCTGGCCGTCAGCCTGTGGACGTCCTACAGAGTGACCTGCGGCTCCCAGCAGACCGGTACGCCACACACACACACACACACACACACACACACACACACAGAACATCAACCTCTACATCATAACCTTCATTTTTCATTTTTCACGTTGATGTGACGTCGATGTGATTCCTGCCACAGCTGCTTTGAAGTGAAGGGATGAGAGATTAACAGATTATAATTCTGATAGCAGGTTAATCTGTTTTGTAAAGAGGTTCTTCAGCTGGTGATGGTTCTCTGTGGAACCCGAGTTATGTGTCAGTTATGTTTGTGAGAGCGGGGGAGCTGCAGGGCAGGAGGTTTGTGTCCAACAAAGAGGCGAGTGTCTGCTTTATCGAAAATAATCAGCAGCAAATCAGCGAATCACTCCGTCCTTTTTGTCCTGAGGATGAGATTCACATGATTCTTTTTTTTTTTTTTTTTTTTTTTTTTTTACGTCAGTGCGGGTCTAACAAGTCTTTTTTCTTTGCTCCTTCCTCCCTTCCCTTCCTTTCCTTCTTCCTTTCCCTACCGCTCTGTCCTTCACCGTCTCCTCTCTTCCTTCCTTCCTTCCTTCCTTCCTTCCTTCCCTTCTTGTCTCCTCGCAGGTGCAGCGGTGTAAAAACGGGATCACACCTGAAGGAAGCGGACGCCTGTGTTTCTCATCTCGCTGCGTCCCGCTCGTTTTTCTGCCCGGCAACAGCCTGGATGATTTCTGATTGTGTTATTTTTGCGAGTGCGGAGGCGATGTGAGCGTGTCGGAGTTAGCGGCGCTGATGCTCTGAGGGAGGAGGAGGAGGAGGGGAGGAGTCTGGATCAGCGCCGCTAACTCCGCCCACAGCCGCCGTGTTGTGGCAAAGTGTGCATGGCTTCGTTTTGGTATTTTTCTTTGGACAGTGAATGTTACCGGCCGCCTCCGTGTGCCGCCGAGCCGGTCTGGTCTGAACTTTGAAACAAAATTATGGAGAAGATCTGAGTTTGCCAAAAAAAAAACCCTGATGTGGCGTCGCTACAAACCAATCAGATTTCCTCTCTTTTATGTGAAAAACAGATTTTATTTTTTAAATTTTACAATACTATGGATTCATTTTGATTTGATGGCACTAGCAGTGAAGGTGATCAGCTAGCGAGCCTTGCTTATTGGTTTTCAAAGTGGGGACCGGGGACCCTCAGGGGTCCTTGGGGGTCTTGGGGATCCTCAGCAAAATGAGGAATAATTCTCCAGAGATCTAAAAAATAATAATAATAATAAATAAAATATTAAGTGAATTTGCTGGGAAAAAGGTGAAATTAGCAAATCAGAAAAAAATTACTGGAACATTAGTAAAAAATTTGCAAAAAATACATAAAATAAAATAAAAGTAAGAAAAAACCCTGAAAGCTAAAATGATATATTCAACATCAGATCAGTGATGTTGGATTGACATCAGATTTCTTGACTAAGTGCTCATGGGGAAAAAAAATTCGCGTGATTTAAGGATCAAATATAAAATAGAATATAAATAAATATAAATCAGATGAGGCTCGGCATCCTGCTGAAAGTGGGCAGGATGCCGAGCAGAAAACAGTCTTGTCCGTTCGGTCACGTACGGATTGCACCTTTAACTCCAGCGAGGAGAGTGCCGCGTCCCGGCCGGTCAACTTCGCCGCAGAGTCGCACCGTTGACCTCACAGCCTTTTTATTAGAGAGCTCGTGCTGCCTTCAGGTGCTGCTTGTAAGCCCGAGTCACAAATGATGTCTCATGGTTCCGTTATTTGCTTCTGCATGTAAATAATCACAAAGTGGATGTAGGTCATATGTATATTTTAGTTAATTTGCCAAAAAGTTAGAAGAGTCACAACATCTGAGCTATCAGGGGAAATAACTTTGACTTTTTATCATCAGTGCAAAATTAAATTTGGCAGTAGAGATGCCAAATATCTCCAGGATACTTTAGATTTTGTATTTAACGCGCTCTCGCATCCTTTTATTCTGACGCACCAAATCCTGTTTTCCAGATTTCAAGTATTTATTTTTAATTAGTAGCTAACACTGATATCTGATCTGATCTGCTGACTTTATTAAAGACCGTCTGATCGTCTGGGATCACCGCACCAAAATATCTCAACAACAAGGATAATTTTCTGTTTTAGCTCTGTAAAGACAAAATATTTCAGTAACAGGGCGTCCCAGTTCTAGCCTCGGCTGTCCAAATTGTTTTTATGGTTAAATATTTCACAGATTTCTCAGCGTAGTGAACCAGCCTGTCTCTGCCAAAGATGCTTTACGCTGGTCCACAATGATCAAAATGCTGCGTACAGAAACGATCCGGCTGCTGGATTTGACCTTTTTTCTACTCAGTTATGATATGAATGATGATGTATTTTTATCTTCCTGTTTGGGCGCAGCGGTGTGTTACTGCCAGGAGCGCCTCAGATGACTGAAGTCAAAGCTTTTACAGATTCTGAGTTGATGAATATCAACACGCTCAGCTGACATGGAGGAAATCAAACGTAACATGTCTTGAATTTTCTCCATCACAGATCGAACTTTGACAGCCGTCACATCGAACACGGCTCCGTGTTTTCAAAGCACCGTCCCAGTGATTTTTTTGCATTTTTGCATGAGTTTTCTCTCCAGAATGTTCCTCTCGTCTCCTCCCAAAGCGAGCAGTGGGATTTTAGAGCTGCCAAATAATTTCTCCTCCCTTTCCTCCAGCTGCTGGTTTCCATTCATTCCACTACGATATGAACTCTGTGTTGTGAAATCTTCAGGATTTGATTAATGGTTTGATGACATGGAAAATGTGGAGGAGTTGTATTAAATGAACCAAACATTCAAAGTCACTGGGATGGAGCTAAACTACACTGGTATCTTCCCAGTATCTGAAACTGGTGTCTGTGTCGATGCGTCCTGGCGCTCGGTCAACACTGCCACCAAACTGCAGCCTGGAGCCAGAGTGAACTCTTAAATCTTGTTCTTCCTCCAACAAGGTAAAAAAAAATCTGTCAGTGTGGGATGAAATAATCTCACCTGCACGACGGCGTACTAGGGCCGTTGTAGGGGTGAAAAAATAGTGCAGCCATGGAATGGGGGGTGACATTCCAAGAAAAACGGAGACTCTCCGAAATTAAAAGCGTAGACTTATGAGAAAAAAACTCTATAATTATGAGATTATAAAGTCCCTAATTTGCAAGAAGAAACTTGGAAAAGCAAGTATTTCCTGATATTAAAAGCTTTAAATCTGACTGCAAAGTATAATTTGATGAGGTCATCAACTGCAGACGTGAAGCACAGCAAGCCAAAAAAAAGTAAAAGAAAAACATTTTTTCTGTTTTTTCCTCATAAATTTACAACTTTAATCTCAGAATTTATTCACAATTTTTATTTTTTTTAATTTTTTTTTTTTTTAATTTTTTTTTTTTTTTTTTACAAATTTCCGACTTCAGTCTTAGAAGTTCTACGTTTTTTTTCTCAGAATATCACCCACCACATCTTCTCCCTTTGGCTCAGTAATTTCCCCCCCCTTACAGTGGCCCTAATATGCCGCCGTAAACTTGTTTCCAGTTCAGTTTCACTGGATTATTATTATTATTGTTTTTTATTTTGGGAACAAGTCTAAAAATCTGCTGAAACGAGGCAGAATGAGGCAGATCAGCCACTTGGATTAAGAAAATGGCAAAAAAAAGTAGATTGGTGTTGGAAACAAGTGAGATTATCTCATGCCACTGGCAGATTATTGATGTTTAGGAAGAAGAGCAAGATGTTGAGATTTTCACTTCATTTTCACTTCTGATCTCAGGTTCACTCTCGCTCCAGGCCAACCAAAGCTCGTCTGTTTACATTATTTATTTGCGCTTGTTGTTTTTGTTTTGACGCTGCGACTCCTCTGGGATCAGTAAAGTTTTCTAGTTTTCTTGAGTCTCTGAGGAACAGCTCGCCACGCCTCCGACGGCTTTTCGTTTTCCTCAGCAGCAGGATCGTGACGCTTCGCTCCAGCGTTTGTTGACGCTGCGCTCACATTGCCTGGGAAGAAACTTTAAAGTAGAGCGACGACTTGCACTTGGTTTTGTTGTGTTACTGCAGAAAGGCCCGTCAAACCCGAGCAGGTGAATGATGTTAGTGCGAATAAACACCAACTGATTTGATTCTTACCGTCTTGAGCCTGGGGCGGTGGTTTAGGGCCACTGTAGGGAGAAAAAAACATAATGGAGTCGGTGAAGAGGGAGGGTAATATTCTGAGAAAAAAAAAACGCATAATTTCTGATATTACAGTTATGAATTTGCAAAAAACAAACAAACAAACAAACAAAAAAAAAAAAAACAGTATTTTTTTCTCCCTACAATGGCCCTAATATGCCATCATATAAACTGCCCATGTTGGTGAAAGAAACAAACAAACCAAAACAATTCCTGCACATCTTACTTGTAATCACCAGCAGGGGGCGATGTGAGCAGTTCCTCTCAGTCAGTTCATATTTACAGAGCTGCATTACAATGTGAGTGCAGTGTTAAAACATCTCTTCAACCATAATGCATCAATTTTAATCCAGTTCTCAGCGTGTGCTGCCTTTAATCCCAGACACCAGCCATCTCTGATCTGAGGGGAAAAAATGGGTCTTTAATTTGATGAATTTAAAACGGCAAAACTCCAGCAAAAGTTCACACTCCTCATGCTGTATAATCCAAGTCAACTTTCACGACTTCCAAATCACCAAAAAAAAAAAAAAACCTCGGAAAAACGAGTACTAAAGTATTCAAGTATTAAAGTATTAAATAGGAAAATATTTTCGCTGGATTATACAGCAAAATGAGTTGAGGATGAAACGTTCCTCACTGCGTGCAGAAGGCAGCGCTCGCTCAGCACCTCATACAGGAGCGATGCATTTTGGGTGAAGTGTCTCTTTAAAACCGTGGCCGTTGGAGGTAAGCGGCCCGGTGGACTCGGCAGCAGCTTCAGGTGTGTGTGTGTGTGTGTGATGACAGGAGTCTCATACACACACACACACTGAGGACACATCAGCAGCGCTCAGAGAGACGCTGCCGCCTTCAGGCCAGAGTGCCTTACTGCACCGTGAGCGTGTTCCCGCTGCGACCTGGTTGCGACCTGTAGAGCACAAAATCAAGAACTTCACAGAAAATCCACGATGCCTTAGAAGTTGGTTCATGCTCGTTATTTCTGCGGCTGAGCGATTCAGAACACAAGTTTTCTCCATGACAGTAATCGATTCTCTAATGCCCAAAATCAATCTTTGTATTTTTATTTTCATCACCGACAGTTGTACGACGGCATATGGTGGTGGGGGGGGGCGTTTGATTTTGTTACTTCTCAAAATGATCTTGGGTCGGGACCTCAACTCACAGGTTGAACACCACGTTACCAGAGATGCGTTTTAATCCAGGAGGGCGCAGCGGAAATGGACCCCCTCAGTGTTAGTGCCTTGCTCAAGCTGTTATTTTAAACCGAGCAGCTGTCCTGCATGTGTCTGTCATTAGCGAGGTTAGCATTCCTCCTTAAAACAGATGGGTGCTGCTAGCTGCAAGCTAATGTGCCAGCACGCTGCTTTTCAGAGACTGTCACCCATTGACAATAAATGGGAGAGTTTCAGCACTCACAAAAAAACATGTAGAAATAAACCAAAGGGTTTCTCTCTGAGTTTGTGCTGCTGGTTTGAAACAAGATGAAGTGATGAATTATTTTATTTTCCACTTTAGAAGACAGTATTTTGTGTCAACAGTATGAATATATAACTTTGATCACTTCACATGTGTTGTTTTTCTACATTTCTTAAGCGTGCTACCAGTTATAATTGTTTTGCATATTGGAAATTAAAGGCTCATTGCCCAAAGTTTTCTTTTGTCTGTCTGTCTTTTTTTTTTTCTTTTTTAAATCAGTAGAATTGAAACACGATAGTTTTCCCTGCAGTCACACATCATCAGCTCCTCACTCACAGCCGCTTTGTTCCCCACAGCTTTTAAACAGGCCTGACCCACAACGCTGCTGAAGAAATCACCACTCAACACATCTCAGGTTGAAGATTACAGGCCGTTTTCACTCTGTCTTTAAGCAAGAGTCTGAATTGAGCTGGAGCAGCCCATCAGTCCTCTGTCCCTCAGAGTGTCATGGAGAGGGAAAGTTTCTAAATCCTGCTGCTGGTCCACTGGGGTTCCTCAAGGCTCAGCGCTCGGTCCCCTTCTCTTTTCAATATACACCTCCTCTCACCTTCTCTCTCTTATGCTGATGATAGCCAGTGCCTCCTATTGTTCCAGCCAGGCGACCCCACAGTCTCTGCATGAATATCAGCATGCCTCATTAATATCTGTCTATGAGATATAAGGACAAAAGTATCAGGCCATACCCGTTATCAGTGAATACAGGTGTTTCATTCAGTCCCATCACCACAGGTGTGTAACCTCCAGCAGCAGCCATGCAGTCTGCCTTTCCCAACATCAGTGACAGAGCGTCTGGTTCTAAAGAGCTCACTGAGTTCCAGGTGCTGCTGGAATAGTGATGGAACAGGAAGCCACCGCTGCAACAAGTCAGCTGCTCAACTTTCTTCCCTCCTAGATATTCCACCATCAGCTGGAAGTGGGATTATTGCAAAGTGGAAGCGTTTAGGAACCACAGCGACTCGGCCACCAGGGGGCGGCACCACGTAAAGTTACAGAGCGGGGTCGCCGAGCGCCGAGGCTCATAGTGCGTAAAAGTAGTAGAAAGCCTCCCAGAAGAGTGGAAGCTGTTCTGCTGCAAAGGACCAACTCCACATTAATGCCTCTGGGTTTAGGATGGAGCTCAGAGAAGCTCCTGCAGATGGAGTGTGTGTATGGTGTATGTGTGTATGAAGTAGCCTATGTGTGTATGAAGTATGTGCAAATGCAGTTTGGCCAGAATCTGACACCCATCTGCTCTGAAGCCAGATGTTGGTCATGATAGCTGACAGAGCCTTCAAGCTGCAGGACCGCCGGACGCTCTGGTGCCTCATAGATGTTTGTGTCAGCATTTGTTGTTATTGATCTGTGAAGTGGCTGTGAGGCTGGAAGATAATCGCCAGCCTGCAGCAGTGGGAGATAACTCGGCTGTAAATGTAATGGCAGGAAGCACAGTGGAGCAGAGGGGATGACTCTGCATCTGCCAGCAGCCACACACACACTGCAGAGTGGCCCCTGCCTCCCCGGGCCCTTTATGGTGATCCAAGGGGCCCTCAGCAAAATGAAGAACTATTTAATTTCACTATAATTCAAATGATTATATTATTTTTTATTTTAATATTATTTAATGATGCTAGTATTGCAGTATAACACATTTTTAATTTAATATTTTTTTAATATATATATATAGGACTATATATATATATATAGCCTATATATATATATATATATATATATATATATTGCTTGTTTTCAGGTTATTATTATTGTTATAGTAGTAGTAGTAATAGTAAAATATTTTGGTAATTTTCTGCTAGTTCCTAAGTGCATTTTTCCCCTCATGTTTCCGAAAGAAATCACGTGACTTGGCCCAAGTTTCGTCAGGGTAATTTACTAGACATTGCTATGACAACATGATTGTTTTAACGTCATGTACAATACATGCAAATGTGGACAAATTCATGATTAAGACAAAATATCTTCTCATGTCAGGGTCTATCTATCTATCTATCTATCTATCTATCTATCTATCTATCTATCTATAAATCTTTATTTTTGCCTCGAACAGGTTACAAATGAACAGTCCACTCAGTAAATAATCCAAAATAAAACAAGCTAGAATAAATGTCTGGATGAATATTTTTTACACACCACAGGAGGCCAGCAGAGATCTGCAGACACACACCGCCTGCACCTCCCTCCTCCTCCCCGACACACACACACACACACACACACACACACACACACACACACACACACACACACACACACACACACACACACACACACACACACACACACACACACACACACACACACACAAACCCTCGCTCTCTCTCTCGGGTCTCAGTCCAACAGCAGCTCCGCAGTTTGAACCAATCTGCGTGCGGAGACGCAGGAAGCGGAGCAGAACTCCCTCCTGGTCCTGTGACTGGAAACCAGCAGTGAACTGGGTGAACTGGACCGGATCCATCAGAGACGGAGGGACGGAGCTTTGGAGTTTCTTTCCTCCCGGATGCTGCAGCTCCACCTGAAGGAATCCGCTCCTCCGCCTCTCACGGCGGGTCCTCCGCCTCTCCACCAACCGGAGCTCCGCTACTTTGAACCGCCTCGAGTTGAGTTGAACATTAACCTGCAAGTCAGTTTAGCGGCAGGTGAGCCCGGCCGCAGCTCACCTGGCTGATCACCGGACTGATGGAAACCTTTGCCATTGACTTTGAACGGTGGACTTGTACCCGCTCCTGACTCCCGTTGAAAGTTTCCAGAGGCGAAGTTTTCCTGCAGAATCCGTTTGACAAACCGCTTTTTGACCAGACTGGACCGGACCTGGTCGCCGTCGGCGGGTGAAACCGGGATCTTTTCTCGCTCGCGTGTCTCCACCGCACCTGGCCGCGCGCCCGGCCGGCTCCCCGGGCATGGCGGGCTGCCGCCGCGCGCTCAGGTGATTCCTGCCGTCCAGAGGAAACATGGAGCTGACCGACAGCACGAGGAGGAAAACTCACTGAGGTCAGTTTTGTATATTATATTATATATTTTTTAGATTATATAGCTATCGTATTTGTCCGATGCATTTACTGGCAGTGGGGAATTGTCGTTTTGACCACAGCCGCTGCCTTGAGAGAATTTCTCAAATGAAAAGCCGCTCCTGTCTGTGCGCTCACCTCTGAGAGCCAAATCCTGTAAAATCATGCTGTGTCATTTTTAACCCGACAGCCCCGTGAGCTCTCTGAGGCAGCAAACCTTTATTACTTTACAGCTCAGCACGTCGGTGACTGTGCACTTTGAGGCAAAGAGAAAAGCAAGGAAAGAGGACAAATAGCAGTTTGAAGTGACTGGATGTTGTTCTGAGCCAGCAGCTGTGCTGAGCTGTAGTTCACTCTCATAGCCTGTTTGCTCCCTGGAGGCTGGGAAGCTGTGATTTTCATTTTAATTTACCGCTGAGTAACGTTTTGCTTCGATAAGGTGGAGGCAGCACACACTAGGTTTTGCATGGAGCTTAAATCAGTCGCTGATTATTTTTATGACAGCTCCAATTTGCAAAGGGCTTTTTACATTTTGTTTTTTAAATTATAGACTAGGCTACATGAGGACTTAATTAAAAAAAAAGAAAAGAAAAGAAAAATTGCAAAGCCTGAAGTGTGTCATTTAAAAAACGAAGCAGTGTCCAGTCCTGAAGCTTTAACAAAGCAATACAGTCTGTTTTAAAACTGTGTTGTCACTGTAGAAGCAGGTGCATGCCTCATTTTGCAGCACACAGTGTCATTTACCTGTTGGAGGTATTTTGGGGTTTTACGACATGTTTACCAGGAGAGGGAACACTTTGAGGAGCCTCTGGAACAGCGTCAGTGTCTCTCCGGAGGGCAGGATGGCAGGAAATCATCCTGGCGTCCAGCAGCCTGGGGGAGTTGTGCTCCCTCGGCTCTGCGTGGCCCCAGACTCGCAGAGGCCAGCGGGCTGACGTGAACAGAATTATTGCGGTGAATTCGACCGTGACGAGCCAAAGCAGGTCTCGGCGGCCGGCCCACCTCATTAGGTTGCCTTCACTGAGTTTAAGGTGGAAAGCAGGCGTGCTGCTGCAAGCGCCGATAACAGCGGCTCAAATTAATTTATGCTGAATGTTTCATTAAGGCCTGTGAATAATCTCTCCCCTGTGTGTATCCTCAGTTCTCAGGGATAAATTATTCAGCTGTGGTGGAACCGGGCGACCAGCTGGGCAGAGGATGGCCTGTTGTAAGCAGGGCAGCCGGCTCCTGCTGGCTCTCCTGGTCCTCCTGGTTCTGCAGCCCGTCCAGGGGCGGTCCTCTCGACACCGCGGCCTGCGGCGCCAAACCCGAGAACACCACAAGCACCTGGAGCCGCACCAGAACATCACGCTGGCCGTCATCCTGCCGCAGAACAACACAGCTTACCCCTGGGCCTGGCCTCGCGTCGGGCCCGCCCTGGAGCGAGCCGTGCGCACCGTCAACGCCGACCCCACCCTGCTGCCCGAGCACCACCTCACCTACGCCTTCAAGAACAGCGAGGACAAGGACGGCATCTGCTCCGAGTCCATCGCCCCGCTCATGGCCGTGGACCTCAAGTTCGCCTACGACCCGTGGGCCTTCATCGGACCCGGCTGCTCCTACACCTCCTCCCCCGTGGGGCTCTTCACCACCCACTGGGACGTCCCCATGGTTACGGCGGGCGCTCCGGCCGTGGCCTTTTACGGCGGCGTTTACCCGTCCATCACCAACACGGGCCCCACCCACAAAAAGCTGGGCAAGTTCGCCGTGCGCATCTGCAAGCACTTTGGGTGGCAGGAGCACGTGATGCTGCTGTTCAACGACAACAAGGTGGACGACCGGCCGTGCTACTTTGCCGTGGAGGGTCTGTACGAGGAGCTGAAGATAGCCAACATCACCATCCAGGAGCGCGTGTTCGAGGAGAACAAGCCGCCCGTCAACTACTCCGACATCCTGAACGACATCCAGAACGAAGGCCGAGGTGAGTCACCAGAAACAGCCGAGCTGAGACGATACGCTGATACTGTCACGATGCCTGGCTGCTGATTCAATATGTGTTGTGAGTTTAGTTTTCTGAATCCTCCTCCAGTTTGTGTGTGTAGAGTTTGATGAGGCTGTGATTCTCCTAGAGGTCACTAGAGGTCATTTTCTACAGCGATTTTCATTCACACATCTGGAGGTCAGAGGTCAAGGGACCCCGCTGGAAATTACCAATCAGAACCAATCAGAATGCCTTTATTGTCACTATACACACATGTACAATGAGATTAAGAGCAGCTCCTTTCAGTGCAACCATGTAATAAAAAACAAAATAAAAAGAAAGGTTTCAATATAAATAAATGTAAGTAACATAAGATAAAATAAGTTATTTATACAGTATGGAGTTATAGAGACAGTATGAATTCCCTCAACAACATTTAGCCAGCAGATTCCTTAGGTCGTGTAGATTCATATGATACCAATCTCTTTACTTTAACCTGACTTAGTAATAATAAAAAATAGATTAAAAAATCGTAAGAGAAACAGTTTTTTCCCCAACTCTACGAAATAATGATGTCACCATTTTCAGATGTTGGTAACTTTTGGCTACTCTGACAAGAAACCGATCCTGATCGATTATAAGGACAGATCAGATTTGGATGGTGAAACAGTGACAGTGGATTGTAAATGCAGAAAGCCAGCAGTCGCTGACCAGTTAACACACAAAAAAAGATATTTTCCCTCCCTGCTTATTTCAGTAGCTTGAATTTCCCCGTGCACAGAATGCACAGTATCAAATGAATGAATGAATGAATGAATGAATGAGAAAAGGCCCCCCCACACACACACACACAGAGGCTTCAGAGGCTCTTACTGTAAGATACACAAAGACATTTATTTTTGTGGAAAAAACCCTCAACCTGACATTGTGTTAGGATGTGAAGAATCACGGGACGTCTGACGGATTGCTCAAATGATTCGTTGATTTTGTGTTTCGGTGGAGTGCCCCTTTAAGCGTGTGATTGACAGTTTGTGCCGTGTTGTTATCAGCAAGCAGAATCAGTTTGTCCTTTCCTCCCTGACTTTTATTGTTTTGTTGAGGCAGATCTGATTTATTCCTCAGCTCTGGTCCTGAGGACTGGCTGTCCTGTCGTCAGGTCGTCAGGTGATCAGGTCAGATCGGTGTGTTCAGGCGGCGCTAAGCAGCCGGTTGCCGCGGTAACGACGCAGGCCTGTGTACATACAGTAAATGATGACCATTTTTCATATATGGAAGCAAAACAAGAAGCTGCAGACAGGGAACGCACAAGCATCATCTTTACCCCCCTCACCAGGGCCGGCCTTGGCCTTTCTGAAGCCCCAGGTACAATCCAGACATGATGACCCCCCCACCCCACTGCCCGTTTAGTGCACCACAGGACCCCTTTGTGCCTCACCCACGGAGAGCCCTCCTCTTCCCAGGTCAGCAGCACCATCACATCGTGCCTCACAGCTACACCACGCACTTTATTAAAACCAGGGCCGGATCTACCAGGGTGGCCCGGGCTGGCAGCTGCCACCCTAAAGGGAGGCCCTGCCACCCCAGTTTGACCAATCTGATAGAAAAAAATGTAAATGTTGCTTTCAGTCTTTCCATGAGTGAAAGTCCATTGTCTGAGTGCAAGTGAACGTGTCATAAGTTTCCTGTCTGGATTTCACCAGAGATGGAGAGAAAACCACTCATACGGCCAGAATACACTGATTCGGCGAGATAACCGGAAGTAGAGCGGCCGCCATTACTGCGGTGTGCGGTGGGTCCTTTCAGTATTATCAGAGACGGGCTCTGGTATTATTCTGTGGTCGTCCAAAAAGCAGTGTAGTATTTGGCCGACCCATCCAGAGCTCAGGTAATTCTGACCCTCAATCAATGACCTGTAGTTCTTGTTTTGCTGGTCATCGCTGGCCAGCCGATGAATAAAATACTCCTGAATATCTAAAAATGGAACAGAAACGTTTTTTTCTTAATCATGTCATAGCCTGGCCATATTGATTAAACGCCACTGTTATGTACAGAAATTGCTTCTCGCCGAGATCCACCCGTTTATGCAAATGAATGTGAATTTCACACATGCAACTGTGTGTGGCTGAAAAGGCAGGGGATATGAATCTTGGCAGATCTTAGCTGTGCCGTATATCGCATCCATCTCCGACGTTTGCTGGTGAGTCTAAAAATATCTTTAAGCAAGTTTTAACTTAGTTCAAGCGGCGCCGTCCGCACATTTTATTCTATCAACTTTGACTTGGTTGAGCTCATGTTACATCCATTCAGTTCTCAGTTGTTGTGTGTAGATCTTGGCAGGCATGCATTTCTCGGCATAACACTGTTAGCCCACAAAACTAATATTTAATCCCTACATTATTTTTTAATCATGAAGGCTTGTACACAATGATTAAATGCCTGTTAGCTTGCGGAGATCAGTATAAACGTAGCCTAGCCAGTGTTTACAGTCACACATTTCCCTCTACCTCAGTATTTCACACTGAAATACTTCATAGTTTTCATCTTATTAATTGCCAAATTAATATCGGTATTAATTTAAGATACCTTCATCAGTAACTGGAGGCCACTGTCTGACATCGTCAAACCAGGTGACTTTACTCATGCTGTCAGTGATGCTCTCAGTCATTATTTATTGGCATATTGGTCTTTATTGATAGCATGACAGTTTTATGACACCGCACACCGCAGCAATGGCGCCGCCACAAGATGGCGGCGTACACAAACCGCTCACCCGAATCGGTGTATACGCTCATTTTTACTTCAACACTCTGAAGAAATTAGGATAATCCCAGCTGTGTGAGGCTGGAGGCTCTGGATTCAAACGCCTCTCAGGTGAAAAAAAGATCACTAATCAAGAACTGAACAGGACAAACGCAGAACAAAAATACGATGCTTCTGAAATCACAGATTTATGAAACACTGACTCGCTAATAAGCTTTTTTTTCAGGACAGGTAAAAAAAAAAAAAAAAAAGGGAAGGCAGTTGCAACACAGAGCAGGAAAACAACAGGACGAGCAGAGAGCGAGAGCACAACAGGAAGTGAGCGGTCAAAGTTCAGCGGGGCCGAGCGGCCATTAAATATTCAGGTCTGCAGATTCAGTGCAGCTCATGTCACACACCACAGCTCATCACACACTCCTCTGTCACACACACACACACCACAGCTCATCACACACTCCTCTGTCACACACTCCTCTGTCACACACTCCTCTGTCACACACTCCTCTGTCACACACCACAGCTCATCACACACTCCTCTGTCACACACCACAGCTCATCACACACTCCTCTGTCACACACTCCTCTGTCACACACTCCTCTGTCACACACTCCTCTGTCACACACCACAGCTCATCACACACTCCTCTGTCACACACACACACACCACAGCTCATCACACACTCCTCTGTCACACACTCCTCTGTCACACACTCCTCTGTCACACACCACAGCTCATCACACACTCCTCTGTCACACACTCCTCTGTCACACACTCCTCTGTCACACACCACAGCTCATCACACACTCCTCTTTCACACACCACAGCTCATCACACACTCCTCTGTCACACACCACAGCTCATCACACACTCCTCTGTCACACACTCCTCTGTCACACACTCCTCTGTCACACACCACAGCTCATCACACACTCCTCTGTCACACACTCCTCTGTCACACACTCCTCTGTCACACACCACAGCTCATCACACACTCCTCTGTCACACACCACAGCTCATCACACACTCCTCTGTCACACACTCGTCTGTCACACACTCCTCTGTCACACACTCGTCTGTCACACACTCCTCTGTCACACACTCCTCTGTCACACACCACAGCTCATCACACACTCCTCTGTCACACACTCCTCTGTCACACACTCCTCTGTCACACACTCCTCTGTCACACACTCGTCTGTCACACACTCCTCTGTCACACACTCCTCTGTCACACACTCGTCTGTCACACACTCATGAAGCCCTCTCTCTGCACTGGAGTTCCTGAAAAGCTGACGTTTTGGAGATATGAGTTTTTTTATTTTTTTTATTTTATGTGTTATCTTATCTTATTGGATCCACACACTGCAGGCACTCAGTGTGTCACTGCTGCACATTATCAGCCACAGCAAACACACACACACACACACACACACACACACACACACACACACAGATGAACACACAGCCAAAACACGAAGTGCTTGTCATTATTTTTACATGTCAAAGTGTTTTTATTTAACCCTATAAAACCTGAACTATGAAAGAATTGGCAGAAAATTCAAATTTTTTTTAAACTGAACCCTTTATTTAGTCCTATAACAAAATATATATGTAAAAAAAAATAAATTAAAAAAAAATGTTATTACACAACCTTTCTGGTGTATGATATATGATATGTACTTGAAGTGCCAGTGGTCCAGGGTGAACAGGGGAAGTGTTCAGAGGTATACAACAGTATTTTGGTCAAGTATTGATTAAAGTGAAAACGAAAAACGGAATTGAAAATGTGTATCATATGTGATACGAATGGCTTTATAGGGTTAAACATGTTGACATGTATACATATACACAGATAAACATACAGTTACATCACAGTATGCTCTGTTTCTATTCTTTGCACAGAAATATATAACAGCAACAACTAAATATATAAAATATATATATGAAAATCAACAATATAGATATGTCATATATATGTAGATACAGAATACAAAATAAAATAAATAAAATAATAAAATAAATAAATAAATTAAATAAATAAAAAAATTAAATTAAATTAAATGGAATAAATGTAAAGAAACCCCTGACAGCCACGCCCCCAGCCCTGCTCTTTTGTCAGATCACTGTCGGTGTGATTTGACGTGAGTAAAGAGAGTGAAGTGGATTTCATGAGTGAGTGTGTGTCCCAGGCCTCAGCTCTGCACTGGGGTTTTGCTGCAGCTGGTTTGCAGTAAAAAGACGACAGACGCTGTCTCCGTGTCGTGTGCTCCTCAGTGTCTTCTTGTTGACTCAGCTGCAGGAGGCCCAGATATTCTGAGCTCATGTGAACAGAGCTCGGTTCTGCTTTCTGCTTATCGCCCGGCCATCTCTCCCTGCGACGCCCCCCCCTCCCCCGAGCCGGGCTGGCACACACGGCTTGTTAACCCAGACATTAGCTCTTGATCCTCGCTGGAGGGCTTCATCGCAGCTCGAGCCAGAAATATGAGCCCGATCGATGCATCTGCAGGCCAGACGGCTCCGCGCTGTCAGCGGCCCTGCCCCGAGGACGCGGCGCAAAGTCCGCATCACTGAATGATGCAGCAGATTCACAGGACGCAGCAGGAGGCATCATGAGGCCTGATGTCCTGACGTATGGAAATAAAACCAGAGCATGGAAAGCACATCAAGAATCAAATCAAATAAAACCCTGCTGCTGTTTTTTAGCATTTCTGCACAAAATCCTCCCTCATTCTGGCGCGGCGTCGATGTTTAACCTGAAGAAACTCAACTCAACAGAGAAACTTCCCCTTGAGCAGCTTCAATGTGGGGCCGATTGATAGAAGAAATCACAGGGTGACTCAGTTTACAATGATTCACAATTTAAAGAGGAATGATCATTTTTGCGTTCTAACTTTCAAAACCCAGAGGTGGAAGGATTTTCTCGTGTCATCCTGAAATTAAAACATGAAAACAACTACAATCGGAGTTAATCATATTTATGTCAGTTTCAAACTTGATATCTCCAGAACGGGAATGCTTTGCCACACTTCCATCAGGAGGCTGCAGTGATGAATATCGCAAAAAAATAATATTGCAGATAATTTTAGAGATATTGAGTCACGATTTTAGCAAGATTCAGTGAGATTTTATGCGATATAATGTTAATTTTCACTGATGAAGCTGGGGTCTGCACCCCACAAATATGTCGTGTTACATCAGGAAAGTGAAATTTGGTGTCCAGGGCTTCGATAATATTTCAATTAATTCTTCAAACCTGCTTCAAATCTTTTTCTGTCCAAGCAGATTCACTAACATGTCGTGTCACTTTAGACACTTTTTCCCTGGAGTCCAGCAGCACGTGTGTGGGATCTCTGGAAAGCTCTGGATCTCCTCTAGAATGTCAAATAAAGCTGTGAGGGTTTGAACGAGGCGGAGCGGCACAGCGACGCTGAAGCCCCTGACGGGAGCCCAGCGGGAGGCCAAGAGGTCAGAGGAGCATTTGACTTTGTGAAAAATAATTACCTGCTATTGCACTTCAGCTTTCCTGCATGGCTCAGATTTATTACCTTTGTCATATTACTTTGCCTTCCTAATGTTTTAGATCAGTGCTGGAGTCATAAATTTACCGCTGAGCCCGCCGCTTCCCCTATCTGAGCGAGTCCATCGCTCTGAAAGAGCACAAACAAACACAACAAGCCCTCGCCGGCTCCCAGCGAGCTTCCCCCGCTCTCTGTTTCCCACACGGGTATAAAACCTCCCGCCTGGGCATTTATTTACAGAGGTCAAGAGCCCTGCCGCCTTATATGGAAACTACAGTCGGCCTATCAGATCTGTAGGTATTTCCTGCCAAACAGATGGGGCCATTTGGCTAATTTTCCCTTGTCTTTTCACCTTTTGTCGTGTTTATCTCACGTTGCAGGAATGCAGCCGACTCTCAGGCTGACATGCAGCACGGGAGCAAGACTCGCTTTGTAGCTCGGCGTATAAATGCATATAGACTGTATATACTGTGCATCCACTCAGTGTCACTTTATCAGCTCCACCTGTCCAGTCTGACAGCAGCTCTGCCATAAACTCCACCTTTTACCAAAGTTTATCATGTTCAGTTTGTGTTGACATTGTGCAGAATGTGTCTCTTTAATTCTGTGTTTATTACTGAGGTTGTAGTTTGCAGAGCTCTGCTACTGGACTGCATTATACTGAGAGGGGTTTCTGATTTTTTGTCCTCCCTATTTATATACAATGAGGGGGACAGAATAGTGGAAACAGCTGTCAGTAAAGTGCAGCACTAACTATTCAAGTTCAATGCCAAACACAGAAGTGAATGAACACCTCTGTTACCGTGACAACAAGACAAGCTGAGCGTTACAGGCAGCAGGAGAGGAAACATTATGGCACAACAGCTGGATTAGATTAGATTATATCGTACAGGTGGAGCTGCTGAGTGTGTGATGTAAAGGAGGATGCTTTTGTTGCCTTTTAAAACTCTCTCTCTGTTGCCTGAATGATAAAATATGGCAGATTATTTAATCCACTGAGAGCTGGATCTGGACAAAACTGTTTCCTTCACAGCTTTAGTTTCGGGTTGAGGTGCTGTAATCTGCGGTCCGGAGGAGAACCGCAGCTGCTTCTGAGTGTGTGTCAGTAAAGATAAAAAAACAGCTTTTAATCTCTAGCTGTGCTTGTGGTGGCTTTTTCATTTCAGTGGCAAGAAAGTCCTCACATTTTTTGCACTCTTCTTGTTGATTTTGAGTTTTAAGAGCGCATGAAAGGATTACTGCACTTTTCATTTTGAAACTGGACAGCTGTCAAGTCGGCCCGCAGCGAGACGGCTCAGTTATTATTTAACAACGGCTTCTGTGTGAATGAAAGACCTTCAACCTCTAAAACCTGGAAAAAATACTTCACTTCTTTAAAAAATAAATATATCACAAAATGACCCCCTCCCCCTAAAAATTGACAAAACAACTAGCATAAAAATGCCATGAAGTCACCCCCCAAAGATCATACAAAAATGACCAGAAAATGACAATAATCAAAAAATTAAGGACAAAAAATCCAGGACAATTTCTTTAAAAAACACCAGACCATGTTATCAAAAAACTTGTACATTAAAAAAAAAAAAAAAAAAAAAAAAAAAAAAAAGAACTACAAGAAAATAACCAGAAAATGTTAGGAAAAAAACATAGTCACATACATACCAGAAAATATATTCATAATTAATATCATTCTAAAGTTCTGAAATTACACAAAAAACAGGAAAATTATTTTAAAAATACCAGAATATTAGTTTTAAAAAGTAGTTAAAAAAACTACAAGAAAATGACCAGTAAATTTTGTAAAAATAAATAAATAAATAAATAAAAAATAAAAGAAGAAATAAATTGCAAAGTTCTGAAATTTCATGCAAAAAACCCAACTGTAAATAATAATAATAATAATAATCCCTTCAAACCCAGTTCAGACTCTAATCCAGCATGAACAGTTTTTTTTGTTTAAGGATCCTCTCTGAGGAAGGTGTGTGTGTGTGTGTGTGTGTGTGTTCTCTGTTGAGTCTTCATGCTGTCCGAGTCACGGCCCGGCTCATGGAAACACACTCCTCCTGAAACTCCCTCTCTGTTATCAGCGGGGCGTTCGAGCTGAGACACACAGTGTTACCGTGTCCCATGATGCACTGGGCTAACCTGAGGCTACAGCACAGAGTGAGCCAGAGAGCCACGTTACAGCAGCCAACGCCATAACTCCCCTCCAGCGTAATGAAGCATTAATGTAACAACAGTTTGCCCTGTGTAACTTAATGATCCAGTTAAAGTAATAGATTTCCTGCAAACATGATAAAAGAGACCTGCTGTTAATGTACAAGGTTTTTTCCTGTTAACGTAACAATTATTAGACTAATTGGAGTTAAACAGTTGCATTCATGTCTGAGAATGGAAGTTATTTCTTACATTTTGATTGTTAATTAGTTATCAGTTTACATTTTTGAAAACTGGAACTTTCAGCCTTCGTGTTCCTGTAATTCATCCCAGTGAAGCTCTCATTATGTGATAAGAAGTCTGTAAAAAAAAAAAAAAAAAAAATCGGCAAACATGGGGGACAACTTCAGACTGAATAAAGCAGCGGAAACAAAACATTCAGTCTGAATATCAAACCACATAATCACGTTTTGATTTTACTTCCTAACCCTGCCGGCTGAAGTGTGTTTGCTAAAATTTTACTCACAAAATGGATGGTCATGAGTAGAAACCGAGCAACCAAACCCACAGCTGCCGCAGTGCCCCTGAGCGAGGCACCTCGAGGTGATAGATGCAGCCAGCAGCTTGCAGGTCCCGTGTTTTCACCACGTGCCGCTCCCCTGCGCGCTCAGACGCCGCAGGTCAGGGGTTTCCATCATTCCTCCAAGTTTCATCCAAGTCCTCGTGTGATTGGTCCCCTCCTGGCCAATCAGTGCAGCTCAGATAATCCCACAATGAAGCAATTTCATAAATCGCCAAAGTTTTGTTAGAGGATGTTCAGCAGATTTTCCCTCAACACGATGCAAACTGTGAGACCCGTGCAGTGCAGTGTCTTCACTTTAAATCAGGTCATTCATTAAAACAGTAAGAAAGTCATATTAAAGAAGTGTTTATCAGACTGTGTGTGTGTGTGTGTGTGTGTGTGTGTGTGTGTGTGTGTGTGTGTGTGTGTGTGTTTGGACGGTCGAGCTCGGCTCTGTGTGACCAGACAAAACCACAAGCTTCATTTCTTTATTTGTTACTGCGGTGTTTCCGGCCGAGCAGGAGGCCGACTGTCAGCCTGTCTGCAGGTCCAGGCTGCTCTGCGGCTCATTAGAGGAGAGCCGTATGTCACACACACACACACACGCACGCACGCACGCACGCACGCACGCACGCACGCACGCACGCACGCACGCACGCGCACACACGCACACACGCACATTTACAGACATACAAGCAAAGCACAATCTCTCTCTCTCTCTCTCTCTCTCTCTCACACACACACACACACACACATCTATAGTGCTACTTCTTTTCACACTAATATTCACAAACACACTCTCCAGCATCACCACACACACACACACACACACACACACACAGCAGCGGCACTGTGACCTTTTCCTCTGGACTCATCAGAGGGGAGGGAATTGACGAAATGTCCGTTTACCTCATCACATTTCCCATTTACCCCACCTCTCTCTCTCTCTCTCTCACACGCAAACACACACGCACACGCACGCACACACACACACACACACACACACACACACACACACAGGAAGCTGCTCAGCTCGGTCCGTGTGGACAGGGCACCCTCAGCAGCCAGAAGCAGCCGGTGCTGCTGTGGCTGAGTCGCTGCAGAGCTCTGAAACCTGACGCCATTTTCACTTTGTGCCGTCATGATGGTCCTGATGAGTCACTGAGGCTGCAGGCAGGGGGCGCTGCAGGCAGGCAGGGGGCGCTGCAGGCAGGGGGCGCTGCAGGCAGGCAGGGGGCGCTGCAGGCAGGCAGGGGGCGCTGCAGGCAGGGGGCGCTGCAGGCAGGCAGGGGGCGCTGCTTGTTTCACAACACAGAGTGCAAAGAGCTGCTGGGCGCTGAAATTAAAGTCACAGCGAAATGAAGTGAACATTTTGAAAGCATCTCGACGCCACAATTTTGCATGTTTGAGGTGTTCAGATGGCAGTTTGTCAAAAATCTGACCCTGGAGAGAGGACGGGTGTGTGTGTGTGTGTGTGTGTCCAGGTGTCCAGGTGCCCAGGTGGCAGGCAGGACCTAATGACGGCCATGTTGGTCTGTCAACCCTTTATTCAACGGCTCATTTTAAAATCCACTGTGAGGACTGCCATGATGCTCCTCGGAGGATGAACCCTGTCGTTTCGGTGATGTCATGACCCTCCTCTAGCGCCACCATCAGGCCAAAATGTTTTGCACACAAGCTATCTCTGGGTTTAACCCTCCTATTATCTTCGGGCAGCCCTAACCCTAACCCTGCCCAGGCATAGTGAGGCAAACCACCTGCGTACACCTCAGGCCGTCGTATGGGGGAAAGATTACAGAGTCAGTTAACCCTACCCCTAACCTCAGAATTTCCAAAATTCAAGTCATAAATTTATGTGAAAAAAAAATTGGATAGTTTTTTTAGATTAAAGTGGTAAATTTCTGAGAAAAAGCTCAGAAATTTATGAGGAAAAGGGCGAAAATTCTGAGATTATTAAGTCACAAATTTATGAGAAAAAACTTTTTTAGCTAAATAAAATGGAATCTATTTTTAACATGGGATATCTTGGAATTTGACTTAATTTGAATGAAATGCTGTTTTTGTTTGGAATATGAACGTATGTCTGGGGGAAATTACATGGAGGGAAGCAAATCTGGGTGGCAGTGAAACTCGGACTCCTGGGGTTGATGCTGAAGCTGAAGCCCTCCCCCACAGTTTCTAAAAATCCTGGAGGAAACCCTGCACCGTCATGTTGATCTGTAGTCTTCTAAAGGTCTCCAAAGTCTCTGTACGAGCTGCAAAATATCATCGCCCTAAAAAACACGGCTGTCTTTAAAAGTCTTTTACAAACGGCTGTGAAGGCACCATGCTGCTGTTGAGCTGGACCATCTGGATGTGGCCTCCATACCTCCTTTGTGCTGCTTCTCTGTGTTGTTTTGTTCTATCACATGAAATAGTTTTTGTTGTTGTTGTTTTTAAATGTGAAGCTACCTGTGCTGCCGAATGGACCGGGACTCCCTGCAGGAAGAGACGTCGTGTCTCGGTGGGACCTTCCTGGCTAAAGAAGAGATGAATAAAATAAAAATTAAATATTAAGCAGAGCTCATTAAGGGCAGTGGAGCTGCAGCGTGTTGAGTGGAGGGCAGACCCTCAGGAGACCAGCAGAGCTGCTGCAGCCTTTAAAACTCACTTTCCTTCAGGAGCTCTCACGTCTCGGTGGATGAAGATCGAGCTCAAGAAGCCCTGGTTTCAGCTGCGTTCACTGCGTTCAATTCTCATCGTCCACTTTAATCTGGACATTCAACACTTTCTCCTGGCTGGAGACACAACGGAGTCATCATCATCATCATCATCACCATCATCATCACCATCACTATCATCATCAACACCATCATCATCATCATCACAATCATCACCATCATCATCATCACTATCATCATCAACACCATCATCATCATCATCATCATCATCATCATCACCATCACTATCATCATCAACACCATCATCATCATCATCATCATCATCACCATCACTATCATCATCATCACCATCATCATCATCATCACCATCATCACCATCATCATCATCACTATCATCATCATTACCATCATCACCATCATCATCACCACCATCATCACCATCATCACCATCATCACCATCATCATCACCACCATCATCACCATCATCACCATCATCACCATCATCACCATCATCATCACCACCATCATCACCATCATCATCATCACCATCATCACCATCATCATCATCACCATCATCATCATTACCATCATCACCATCATCATCATCATCACTATCATCATCACCATCATCACCATCATCACCACCATCATCACCATCATCATCACCACCATCATCACCATCATCACTATCATCACTATCATCACTATCATCACCATCATCATCATCATCACCATCATCATCATCACTATCATCACCATCATCACCATCATCATCACCATCATCATCACCACCATCATCACCATCATCATCACCATCATCACCATCATCACCACCATCATCACCATCATCACCATCATCATCACCATCATCACCATCATCACCATCATCATCACCACCATCATCACCATCATCACCATCATCATCACCACCATCATCACCATCATCACTATCATCACCATCATCATCATCACCATCATCACCATCATCATCATCACCATCATCATCATTACCATCATCACCATCATCATCATCATCACCATCATCACCATCATCACCACCATCATCACCATCATCATCACCACCATCATCACCATCATCATCACCATCATCACTATCATCACTATCATCACTATCATCACCATCATCATCATCACCATCATCATCATCACTATCACCACCATCATCACCATCATCATCACCACCATCATCACCATCATCATCACCATCATCACCATCATCACCACCATCATCACCATCATCATCACCACCATCATCACCATCATCATCACCATCATCACTATCATCACTATCATCACTATCATCACCATCATCATCATCACCATCATCATCATCACTATCATCACCATCATCACCACCATCATCACCATCATCATCACCATCATCACCATCATCATCACCATCATCACCACCATCATCACCATCATCACCATCATCATCACCACAATCATCACCATCATCACCACCATCATCACCATCATCACCATCATCACTATCATCACTATCATCATCATCACCATCATCACCACCATCATCACCATCATCACCATCATCATCACCACAATCATCACCATCATCACCACCATCATCACCTTCATCACCATCATCACTATCATCACTATCATCACCATCATCACCATCATCATCATCACCATCATCATCATCACCATCATCACCATCATCATCATCACCATCACCATCACCATCATCACCATCATCACCATCATCATCATCATCTTCATCATCTTCATCATCTTCATCATCAGTTTCTCTGTGTTAGCAACTACAGTTCATCCTCAACAGTGCTGTAGGTCCCTCACCATACATAACCACACCTGTATTTCCACAACACACCTGTAGTCATACCTGTAGTCTCACCTGTAGTACTGAAACACAGCTGTAGTCTCACCTGTAGTACTGAAACACAGCTGTAGTCTCACCTGTGGTATCAGGAGGGTTAAATAAAGTGTAACAGCCTCCTCACACAGAAGCACCACTGAGCGTCACTCTGAGGGTCAGACGGTTTCTCTCTGTTTCTAGGAGGCGAGTAAATGTGAGACAGCAGATGAAGTTGGTTTGCTGCGGGGAGGCAGGACAGCTGGTGTGTGTGTGTCTCTGTGTGTGTGTGTGTGTGTGTGTGTGTGTGTGTGTGTGTGACCTTGGCGGCGGCGGCGGCTCGCTGTGACTTCTGCTCCAAAGTGAAATAAATACAGACTGAAGCGAGGCCACAGTGAACACATCACCACAAATCTTTTTTTTTTTTTTTTTTTTTTGGGGGGGGAGTGAGAATGTGGCTAATTGTGCCTCCTGTAAGTGAAATAAGATGGTGCTCCGTTAATTAACGTGTGAATGAGGAAGATGTCTTTTTTGGATACCTGTTGATGCCTTAAACTTGCAGATAACACCAAGAACACCCGGTTTATCTGTCAGCAGGATGTCCTCTGCAAATAAAACAGAGAGACAGCAGCACAAACAGCTGCAAAAAAAATGAACTCAGGATGATAAAAATATCCATGGACTCCATTTAAACTGCAGACGTGCTGCAGCCAAGGGAGAATCCGTCCCTCTCAAGGAATATTCAGTTGCTGCTGAAGCTGACACGCCCCCGTCCCAGAGGCTGGAGTGTGTGCTGATAATGGCTGAAATGGGAGAGTAAGGCTCCCTGATGATCAGAGAGGAAGACGTTTGGGGCGAGACGGCGGATGGAGGCGTTAAATCACGGCGGGAACAGAGAACACGACTGATCAAACATCAGATAGGTGTAACTGAAAAGTTCCCGAGTCGTGGCGTCGTGTGTTTCTGCGTCCTTCACGCCCAAACATCATGACATCCTCACACTCAGAAAACCCACAAAGGCCGAATAATAACCTGTGATGTGTTTTATTTCATGCCAGCGGTTATTTTGTCAGTGAACATCACCTCTCGATAACTTCCCACCAACATAATAAACAACTAATGAATAAACATTTTGCGCTGTGTAACATAATAACCCAGTTAACGTAATAAATTTCCTGCAAATGGGATAAAAGACGCGTGCCATTAATGCACAATGTTTTTTCTTGTTAATGTAATAATTATTACATTAATTGGAGTTAAACGGTTGCATAAACATCTGAGAATGGATGAGCTACTTGTTACATTTTGACTGTTAATTAGTTATCAGTTTACATTTTTGAGAACTGGAAATGTTCATGTAATTAATGCCAGTGATGTTCGAAGTCTGTAAAAAAAAAAAAAAAATCAAATGAATAGAGGACATGCTCAAAAATTTACTTTTTCCATACTTTTAAAAATATACGGCACAGTCAGTGATCAGGTTAATTGTCATTAGCAGCAAATCTGTGATTGGGTGACAGTTGTGTATTGAATCTTGATTATTATTACATTATCAGTTCAGTAATTATATTTTTGAAAAATGAAATTTCAGGCTTCCTGGTCGTGTCATAACAGGAAAACTGAAGGTATGTTTTATTGTGTTTGCAGGAAATTTATGATGTTTACAGTGTTTATGATGCGTGTTATGTGTCACAGTGCAAATTGTTATTACATTAATGGTTTATTATTTGGGTGGGGAGTTCATCACCATTTTTTTTTTTTTTTTTTTTTTAAATCTTATCCCGTGCACGTGCTGGTGACCTGAAAACACAACACGAAGGCCCTGAGCCTGCCGGGACGCTGCTCGGTTCTTTTCTGTCCATTCATATTTAATTTGCTGGAGAGGAAAGATGGAGCGAGACCGCGGAGGTGACGGAGCGCATGTGGGGAAAAAAAAACAGAGGATTTAGTGGATGAGAAACGATGATATTTGCACACTTGATTATGTTTGAAGACGCAAACGGAGGCAGACTGTGATGTTTTGGTGATTTCCTGGAGGTGAACATCACTGCAGTCTACATGTCGCTGTCTGTGGTGGGTCATGACTTGATGAATGGGAGCGTCGCTTTTGAATGTAACGGGACGGATCAGAGCGTGGATATCGGACAGGAATTTAG
The DNA here is from genome assembly GCF_902150065.1 of Myripristis murdjan. Lineage (NCBI taxonomy): Eukaryota > Metazoa > Chordata > Actinopteri > Holocentriformes > Holocentridae > Myripristis > Myripristis murdjan. Next base: position 32,664,731 of record NC_043995.1, on the reverse strand, counting down.
AAATTATGTTCGGGTTCGGTCACGTCGGCGTTATTTTAGTGAAACTCGAGTGTGAAAAAAAAAATTAAAAAATGGTGGACCTGCTGTTTGTTCTGGGCAACATCCCGTTCAGTGCTGGAGTTTACGTGGTGACACTGAAGGCAACACGCAGGCTGTTTCAGGCGGTAAATGTAACCGAGCGATGGAGGACGGCTCGGGTTCAGACAGAAACATGCGGCCCGATCCACAGCCTTTTACAGATTAGGCTACTACTGAAATATAGAAGTAGAGATGTGATACTTTAATGACGTCATCAAAGTAAAGAGGAACTTGTTACATTTGATTTGTTTTTGATCATAAAAAAATGTTTCAAACGGGACAGTGAAGCTGAGAGGCGACTGTCAAACTTTGATTATAGCTTCTCCAGGATAACCTGAACTCAGATCAGAGTGTTTTGATTTTTAAACAAATCACACGTCTGTAGATCTCGCGCTTCGATTTGATTGGCTGACGAGAGGCGGGGCAAATTCAAGCAAGAGAGCCAATCCGAAACAGCGCTCATAATGAATATCATAATGTTTGCTCAGTGAAGCAGTTTGAGACGGATCGCTCAGTTTCACCACCAGCGGCGGTGGCGTCCCGGGACCCGGGCGTCCTCCTCGCGGCCGCCCTCCTCCACTCTGTGTGGGGTCTCCCTCTCCGGGCTGGGCTCTCGTCCTGGAGTGAAACTGTCCGACTGTTGGACGCCGAAAGTGAAAATTAATTGAGTTTTGGAAACGCCGGCCTCGCCAACACGAATGACGTCATCGCCTCCTCACCGCGCAGCAGCTCCTCGCCCCCTTCCCCTCCCCCCTCGAGCGGAGAGGCGTCTCGCCCGCCCGTCGCCATGGCGGCTGAACGGGCAGGCGACCATGCTGAACAAATCTACCCACAAGGCCGTGCTGTAGCCCTAGTTTCCTCTTCCTCGCCCTGTTCCTGTCCATCTGGCAGCAGTTAAAGATTAATCAGCTGGAGTCCCGGAGCCAGGCGGCGGGGGAGGCCAGGCGGCGGGGGAGGCCAGGAGGAGAGCCATGCCGCTGCAGTTGAGGCTTGGGACGGGAATCACGACATCAAACTGGAATGATTAATTGCGGTGCGCTGAGAGTTGAAAACCGTGGGCTTCCAAGATACGATCAGACCTGATTTTTCATTTCAGTTTGACCTCGGCTAAGCGGCCGCCAGCTCTGGAGGCTCTGCAGAACGTTTTCCACGGCTCCACTGTCCACTTCAGTCAGAGGAGCGCTCAGTCTTTCGCTGTTTCCAAACGCAGACTGTTTTCTCCCAGAATATAACCTCTGTCCCAAAAACATCTCCTACTCCTACGTAAAAATGTCCTGACAGCGTAAAACTCAGCAGGGATGAGCTTTTTCACTTGAGACGAAGCAGGAACGTCTTTTCCTACCAAGTGAATGACGTGACTGCAGACTGAATATCAAAACACGGCGGCCGTGATCAGGTTACCACAGCGTGACTGATGCCCTGTTCAGGTACTGTCGGGTTTTTCGTATATTCCAGTTTCCCAGCAGGAAGTGAATTTGGACACCACACCAAGCGGCCCGGTCAGCTCAGGTGAATCAGAGTTAACAAGAAGCCCCGCACTGAGACGCAAGAGCTGATTTTACTGTAAAAAAAAAAAAAAAAAAAAAGGCATGTAGCTTTAACATAGTGGTGTAGACACAAACCACCAAGCGCCACGATGCTATGTCGAGCCTTTTATTTTGAAGGCTCATTGCAGCGCCCCCTGTGGGCCAATCGAGCCACGCGGTGAGTCAAACAGGACCTGCAAAAACAGGACACGAGTCACCGAAGTCCAAACTGAGATCCAGGTTCTCACAAGTGTTAAGACGTTCTGAAGGGCCATCGCAGGGAGAAAAACAAAATGACAGAGTCGGGGGAGGAGGGGTAATATTCCCATAAAAAACTTGGATATTCTCTGAGACTAAATTGGTAAATTTATGAGAAAATTTTCACTCATTTATGACAAAAAAATCAGTGTGCTGCTCTCTTCTGGATAGGACCAAGTCAGTGTCTCTTCAGCAGTGATGGGAGTAACGGCGTTACAAAGTAATGGCGTTACAAACGCCGTTACTTTTATCAGTAACGAGTAATCAAAGAAATTACTGTTTCCCCCGCTGTAACGCCGTTACCGTTACTGACAATAAAATGCACCGTTATTTGCCGTTACTTACTACTAATACCTGTTCGAAAACTGTGCGTCTTGTGGAGAAAAAGCGGTGTGTCAATTTTCAAACCGGTCGGACTTTGCAGTTTTTTGTAACTTATCAACATGCATGGAGAATGACTCAGCACAAATTAGAAAAATCGTCTGTGTTCTCTGACGGCAGAGTGGATAGTTTCGCCGCCTGTCGTACAGAAGATCACGGGTTCAATTCCCCATCCTGACTAACTAACATCACTACTTTAAATTATAATGTATTACTTTTTCAAAGTAACGTGCCCAACACTGACAATGAGAAATGAAATCTGACAGCAATATCCACACTGCAACAGCAACGCAAAAATATGTGCATTAATAAGAGGATTTAAGAAAAGAAAAAAGTAATCATAAAAATGACTTTCCCCAGTAATTGAATTACTCTTCTGCAGCAGTAATTGAGTAGTAATCAAAATTACTTTTTTACTTGTCCCAACACTGCTCTTCAGAGTCCAGATGCTGAGGGGGAGATTGTGATTTTAGACTCAAACCAGCAGGATTTCCCTCTGACTGGATCCCACAGGAGGAGAACAACAACTAGTTTTACCAGTTTTTTTTTTTTCTTGTAAATTTGTGACTTTATAATCTCTGAATTTTCAAGCTTTTTTCTCATAAATGTGTGAGTTTTTAATTTAACTTAAATCTCACAAAATAATAAATTTACCACTTTAATCTCTGACTTACCTCCAGCTCTGTATGTTTTCCTCTCTACAGTGGCCCCGATACGCCGTCATAGCCGTCTGTTCCCTGCATACGTTTAAAAATCAATCCACATTTTCATCATTTTCATGCAAAACTCTAAACCAAACATTTGTGCATTAGTCTCTGTTTCCAGTTTATTTGCTCTGGTAATGATTTGTTTTGCAGAATGGAGATAAACTCGCTCATTGAGTTGGAGCTACATTATCTCAAATGTTACATGAGTCACACACACACACACACACACACACACACACACACACACCAGCTAATCCATATGCATGAGCAGACTCAGAGTCACACTGATAAGAGCGTCAGGCTTGTTCTCGCCTGCTGAGCCTCTGTGGATTTGTCTGCCTGTCAGAAACTGGGCGTTAATGCAGTCCAACATGGCTGTCAGTATTCACCGTTTGGCTTCAGCTGTCAGAAGCAAATTCAATCATAAAGGAGCACACCAGTGGTTTTGATTGTTTGACCCATTTACTACAGTTTCTCCACATTTTCCATGG
>NC_043995.1:32596290-32656290 GCF_902150065.1 Myripristis murdjan | reverse complement strand
TAGAATGAAGTAAAATGACTTCAAAAACATACTCCATAAAGTACACAAAGTACACAAAAAGCTACTCAGTCACAGTAATGAGGGCAAATCTAATGAGTTACTTCCACCTGTGCTAGCAAAGCACATTTGTCCTAATGTGTCTCAGATTCTGCTTCTCTTTTGGTTATTGAGTTTACTCCTTTTGAAAGCTAATAAGCACACAAGCAGGGATTTCATCCTTGTTGTTTTTGTAATGAACACTTTTGAATTTCCCTGTGACCCGTGGACTTAATGTTCCCAGCCCGTCGAGGACTATCTTAATAAGGGCAGTTTGTTTTTATGGTGTCTTGTTTATTACAGACCTCTATAATGGAGTCTGCCTGCCGCTGTCAGTGCATCTGTAATCCTAATATTCCTGCACATAATGCAGCGTTCAGTCGTGTGGCTGCGCTCTCGCTGCCTCTAATTAGATATTTGTGTGAGAGAAGTGAGAAGGCCACCAGGTTCTTCATTAAAGCCCGAGCCTTGCAATTAGACTTTTTGTTTTGTTTGTGTGGCTTGTGCGTTATCTCTCCCCCCGCCGCCGCCACCGCCACCGCCACCGCCACCGCTTCCCCTCTGAGTCACAGCAGAGGAAGACGCCTAATGAGAGAAAGTTGGAGGAGGAAAACTACACACAGGCAAAGAGGAAGAGCGGTCATCCTCTTTCCACCCACTGCTCACAAATCACTCGTGTGTCTGCATCACACACACACACACACACACACACACACACACACACACACACTCTGTGGACTAAAGTCTTGCTCCACCTGCAGGAGCTTCTCTGAGCTCCATCCTGAACCCAGAGGCTTTAATATGGAGTTTAACAGCTTCCACTCTCCTCGGAGGCTTTCTGCCAGATGTTGGAGTGTCTGTGGGAGTGTCTGCCAGATGTTGAAGTGTGTCTGTGGGAGTTTCTGCCAGATGTTGGAGTGTCTGTGGGAGTTTCTGCCAGATGTTGGAGTGTCTGTGGGAGTTTCTGCCAGATGTTGGAGTGTCTGTGGGAGTTTCTGCCCGGCTCCCAGTCTCTGTTCTAGTTCAGAGAATTGTCCAAAATGTGTCGGTGAGCTGAAGCGTTCAGATTTCCCTTCAGTGGAGCTGAGGGGCCGAGGCCGAGCCCAGAAACACCAGCCCACAGCGTGACCCCTCCTCCAGCAAACTGCACAGTCGGCACAATGCACTCAGGCAGGGAACGTTCTCCTGGAGGCGGGGGACGTTCTCCTGGAGGCGGGGAACGTTCTCCTGGAGGCAGGGGACGTTCTCCTGGAGGCAGGGAACGTTCTCCTGGCATTCCCCAAACCCAGACTCGTCCATCAGACCGCCACATAGAGGAGCCTGATTGGTCGCTCCACAGAACATGTTTCCACCACTCCAGAGTCCAGCGGCGTCGTGCTTTACGCAACTCCGTCCGCCGCTCGGCGTCGTGCTCAGTGATGTGAGGCTGGCGTGCGGCCGCTCGGCCATGAATCTCCCGGCGCTCAGTTTCTGTGCTGATGTTGATGCCAGAGGAGGTTTGGAGCTCTGCAGGTACTGAGGCGGCAGAGCGTCGGACTCTTTTGCGCACTATGAGCCTCGGCGCTCGGCGACCCCGCTCTGTAACTTGATTGCAAATCCTAGCGGAGATCCCAAAGTTTCCAAAGATCCCAAACGTGCTGCTGAATCGTGGACGTCACAGCGTGATCGTACTAGAACTGTTCCTACAAACCGAGCGTCACGAGGGGCTGTTTGGCGGTTCACGTTAGAGAACAGTTTGATTTTGGCAGACCTACGAGAACGTCCAGGCAGGATGAGAGGGTTGTGGCAGAGGAGGACAAAAAGTAGAAAGACCTGAGAATGCACCGTTTCTCCTTTTACTTTTCCTGTTTGCTGCTTGTGACCACAGTTACAGAGGAACAGTCATCCGCTGTATTTTACAATCTAATGTCTGCCGTCATCTGTTGGAGTTACATTCACTAAATACAGCCTTTTTATTTTAGGTTTCATTGTGAAATACATACATTCATACATACATATTATCCACATACGCGGCCTTCATCTCCCTCACAGACAAACTCTGTGGACGTCGCTGTCTCCGACCAGCAGGAAATTACATTTTATCACCTCAGGAATAGTTTCCGCTATTATTAGTCCCAAATGTCTGACTTGATATAGGAATAAAAATTGCCTTTGTGCTCTCTGCTCCCGTTTCAATCTCTGTAAAATGATCAAAAGTTAAAGAGAAGGTCTGGTGGCTGGGTTAGAAATAATCATGGAGGATGCTCTGATGTTCTTTTTTCCTTGTTGTAAATTGTTGTTCTCCATCTTGGTCCATAGAAAAAGGCAGTTTTATTCGACTCGACAGCTGTGCCTTTTGGTTTTCCAGATGAATATTCTGGCATGGAAAATAAGCCCGAAAAAAAGAAGTTATTTTTCGTCTCACTTTACATCTCAAAAGGCATTTTCGCCTCCACTGACAAGACCTCTGTTGGCTGAATGGAAATAAAAGCGACCTGACTTGACGTCTCTCCTGCCGTGGCTTACGTACACACACAACGTAAAAGCCAGATGAAGCGAGAGCAGGTGGAAAAAAGAAGCTTGAGAAGATAATTACCTTTTGCGTCGTTCTGGTTCCCCTGACCTTTGCTTTTCTTCTCGTTCACCCCTCTTACCTTCACACGCGGCGCTCGAGTGAAGACTTAATGTGGTGGTTTTTAAATGACGCACAGTGTGAGGATAACCTCTGCTTGTCGGAGGGATAAGTCGGGCTTTTAAAAGACTCTGTCAGATCTCAGCGTTGGCTGCAGGAGAGACACTGGAGGGACAGATTGGCTCCTCGCGGCGGGAAGCTGTCAGGTTTCCTCTATTGCCAAACACACAGGCTGCTGGATCCGTCTGAGCAGAGATGAAAAATCACCCGGTGACTCACAACAGGGGCTCGCAGGGAGTTTGATGTCAAAGATTCGGCTAATAGACAAACAGAAGGCCACCGACGTCCATCATCGCTGCCTTCGTGCTGATTCTCATCGGTTGAATCCAGGATTAGACGTTCACAGATGAAAGGAGTCGAGAGGAAAAGGGCTGAAAAAGAAGCTGAAGGAGATAATTACCTCTCCCCTCGTTACGTTTCCTATATGACCTTTTACTTTTCTTCTCCTTCACCCCTCGTACGTTCTCAAAAGGCACTCGAATCGAGACTTAATGAGGCGATTTAGGCATTCTTACGTGCTCTTTCATTTGGGATCATTTGTAGCGCATTAAACTGCAGTTAAGTTAAACTGTTCCTTGTTCTGCTGCGAGAAACTCGGTGAAACTCTCTACAGGACAGACGGACGCAGCCAAATCACACTTTGCCACGTCGTGAGTCTTGAGAGCAAATCGTCCGAAACGCCATAAAGACCCTTCAAAGGATTTCTCAAACCTCGGCAGCCGCTACTCGCCCAACACGCATGGAGGAGCGGATGCTGTCCGTCTGGTTTTCCTGGTTTTCCATCTGCGTTTGGTCCAGCCGAGCTATCCGCTGGTCTTGTTGTCTCTCACAAGTGGAGAGAGAGCGACGCAGTGTTTAAAAAGAGCGCTCATGTTTTCCTTTCCACGTCCGCAGAAGTTACAGGATCAGATGACGGCCAACGTTTGCTCAATCTGCCGCTCGTCTGCGTTTTCTTCCAGAAAATCCAATCAGATTTCTTTTTCTGTGTAGCCAAGAGGGGCGGAAATCACATTCATGTTTCATCACGATACGATGTTATATTGATTCTTTGGACAGCGATACGATATTTGCTGGTTTAACACAGAAGGTCAGCCAGGATATGATTTTGACGTGACGATTCGATTAGAGATGATATCATAACATAATCTGTTTTCTGTTTGAGCTGCTCGGCTGGGTTCCTCGTGTTCGCTGAGTGTTTTGTCTCGGTCGGGCATCGTTCGCCTGTGATTTGTCTTTTCTCTGAAATCCAAAATATTCCCGCTCTGCTGGTTTATTCCCAAGAGGAGAGCAGATCCTTGTTGTCTTTGTCTTGGCTGCTGTGATCTGCACTATTTTAAGGGCGACGGACGGAAACGGTGACGCAGACCTGCTGTGGGAATTTCAAAATAAAAGCTTATCTCTAAGATGACGATATCAATTGATATTTTCACTTAGTATTGATTATACTTCATCATTGAACATTAGGTTGATATATATCCATCCAGATCGCTGTTATCCACGTAAGAGCTGCCTGAGGTGACAGGTGGACATGGAGACGGAGGAGGAGGTCCATGGAGGCCCACAGGACAGGTAGCTCACCTTGAAGTGAGGATGTGCTACAGGAGATGTGCGGGAGTGCAGGTGTGTTTGTCTTCCTGCACCACGGCACCGTGAGAAACAAGACAAATCTTCTGGCCAAGTCAGGTTTCAGGAGTACCTGAGATGATTTGACCCGGTCGGCTCGTCGTCTGTCGGCTCTAGAAGTGACAAACGTTTGACCTGAACCGCATATCTCAGTATCCGCCACCGTGATGCAGGGTCAATCTCAGATTTCACATGTTTTTGTGATTACTGAGGGGCCCATGGTGGCTGATTTGGAGCATTTTCTCTCAGGTATTGCAGTGCAGTTTTCAGTGTTTTTGTCATATTTTGCAGTGAAACTGTGCAAATGATTTTAAATCAGCTGAAAATTGTACTTTTCCCTCCTGAGAATCTACCATTTGTATCAAATAAATAACAAAATAAAAATCCAAACCAAAACCGCTTTCTGTATTTCATGCATTCCCATCATGTTCCTCTCCCTCCTTTCTGTCTCTGTGGCTAAACTGTTGATGAAAATGACTCAGACAAGCAAGCAGAGGAGGCTGCTGTCGATTTGTCCCTTGTTGCTTTGGAGAAATAAAATCACAAACGAAACAGAGTCTGAAAAGTTGACGAGTTGCTGGAAAAATTTGGTTAAAGTACCAAATGTTCATAAAATTCAATGTCGGACTCTCTTTGTTTGCAGCAGCATCAGAGCAGAATTAAAATTTCTGTGATCATGAAATCACCGCTAGGCTGTCGGACAAGGCCACATTTATCATTATTTACTTTTCAGTATTTATTATTATTATTATCTATTCGCCAGTTTCTTTACCTGTTTCTGTATTTATTGTTGTAATACTATTGTTGGATTAGTGCACGTATCTTTACATAATGCACATGATGCACATATATTTTACAAATTTCTAATGCACATATTTTATTATTTCTTATTTTTCTTTTGTATTTCTGATAATTTCACTTATGTTCATATACATATCATATATACATATCGGTTTTTCTCTCAAGAATCTGAGCAACTGCAGCTGAGCCAGTTTCCCCTCAGGGATCAATGAAGTATTTCTGATTCTGATTGCTTGTATTTTTTGTTTTTTTGTGGAAGTCCAGCTGATGTTTGTGCCGCGTGCGGTCCTGAGGGTCCGGCTTCAGGTGGATTCGGGGTTCGAGGTGCGTCTCCGTCCGGTGGAGCCCCGATCGCTGCTCACCGACAGGAAAACAAACCCCTTTCATCTCTGAAACTGTCACATGCGCAGAAATGGACGCCGGCCACCTTTCATCTGAGCACATCTGCCTGGCTGGGGAAGTGTGCGGGGGTCAGGGGTCAGAGGTCGCCGGGCTCGGGGGTGCTCCTGCTGCCTCCGGGTCTCTGTGATCCTCCCTGCTCTTCCTGCTCTCAGGGTCGCGTCTGTGCTCTGACCTTTTGTACCGGCAACCTGAAGGTTAACGGGACGGCAGCCGCCTGAGGGGCTGGTGAGCGGGGCCGTGAGGAGAAGGTTGCTGGTTCAATTCCCTGTTCGATGGCTGTGGTCGCCGAGGCTAATGGTGTGTGATGGAAACACTCTGGGAAAGAAATTAGAGCCAGGGAGGAAGGGTGGAAAGTCAGGAGTATTTTTAGGTTGTTTTTTTTTTTTTTTCTACTGAAGATAGAGGAGACTGGGAGAAGAGAACACATACACACACACACACACACACACACACGGGAGGGATGAGGTTTCAGGCCGGCAGGTAAACCTGAGGCCGAGTGCAAACTCCTCTCGGCTGTGACGGCAGGTTTTTTGGTTTTGTTTGTTTGAGCTCGGTGTCAGAGGAGTGCTTTTAGCTGCTGTTGGCCGGTTGCCGTGGTTTCACCGCTCACTTCCTGCCCCGGGGTTATTAAGCCCTGGAACAATAGAGGCAGCGAGACAGGAATGGCAGGCCGGAGGAATGTCATCACGCCCCTGAGACTTCCTGTGGCACCGACACCGAGCCGGGACCCGCCGGGAGCAACGCCTCTCCCATAACACTAATAATACATAATAAATAATAAATAATTTCACCTCTAATTACATGAACATCCGCTGCTAAACTAACTCACACTAAAACTAATACCATGCCTAAACTAACAGTCATGATGCCATTGATAATACTACTACTCTATATTCTTTATTGTTTATTGTTTATTCTTTATTTGGATCTCCATCAGCTTCCACAGAGTCGGCGCTTATCTCCCACACAGAAACCACAATAAAAACAAGCAATAATAAAAACTACAGTGTATCAGTAACACAAAATGACAAGACAAAGCTAAATGTAAAGATCAGTAAATAAGTAAAAAAAATAAACCTCAACAAAAAAAGAAAAATAGTAACCCACAATGAAAACGAAAATAAAACAATAAGATTTACAAAAAACAACATCAAATCAAAAATTCTGAAACAGAAAAAAACTCAATGATATTTATAAGAAATTAATTATTTTTTTTTAGGAACTTTTTAAAAGAATTATTAGTATTAATGGGTTAAGTAATATAGATGCAAACGCTAAAACTTGCAGTAATATTTATTATAACGGTGATAATAATGATTAAACTAATACAAATGTTAACATTATTTACACTAATAGTCACTATAAAGCTGATAGTAATAACAGTTATGACTGCTAACAGTATAACAATGGTCATACTAGCAATGCTAACAGTAATACTAATAGAAATACTATTGCTAATACTACCCTCAGTGCTTATGCAATACCATTAATACTAATGTTCATTACTAATATGACTCTAAAAATAATGTTAATTGCAATACTTACACTACTTACACTTACTCTATTACTAATCCTAAAATGAATTCTCCTGCAAAACTAACACTAATACGCTAATACTACTTATTAAAGCTCCATCTCAGTGACTTTGAGTGTTTGGTTCATTAAATACAGTTTCCCCACATCTTCATGTCAACGAACCAGAGCAGTGCTGCTGCTTTTAGGAAAACTCATGTGGAGGACTTTATTGGGCTGATGGAAAACTGGAGTGAAGAAAGTGTGAAGGCTCTGAAAGTTCATGTTCATATCGTAGTGGAATGAATGGAAACCAGCGGCTGGAGGAAAGTAAAGGGATGGAGCTGCATCTAAATGTCATTCAGTAATCATCAGTAGGCTAATCGCCAGGCTAATGACTCCCATAGACTTCAAGTCTTTATGCTAAGCTAACCGCAAATAGGAATTAAACCACTGGATGTACAGTAGAGTCAGAGAAACGGGTTTTGCCCCAAAATGGATTACTGGATTTACGCCGACACTTTCTAGAAAAACAACAAGAACATTACACACACACACACACACACACACGCACACACAGTGACAGACACACACTTGACTGTCATAAATCCCATTGATGTGTGTATTGACAGATGAGTCGATGTAATCAGCAGCTGTGCAGGCGGCAGCTAATCCTCCAGCTGGCTGCGTCTGATTGGGCGGCCATGTCTGTAATCTGCAGCACGAACACACACCGACTGCAACGAGGAAATAATCCACCACTGGCGTCGGCTGGACACACACATTTTAACAGATACAGATTTTTTTTTCTTCCAATAACTACATTTACAGTGGTTAATTTTATTTGCACTGTGACATTAAAATATATTATACTATACATTTTTGCACTTCTCATTTTTTGGTAATTTGTTCATTGCCTTTTTCCCCACATTGAATTTGTTGACTTTATATTTATTTTTTTTGGTCCCCATGACAAATTAATTTAATTGGCCCTCATCTGTGAGATCGACCGAGCAAAGCAAACTCCACATCATCACATTTTGTTCTTTTTCTTTCACCACCTTTCATGAAATCTTCACTCTTTTTCTTAGACGTTTCTACTTTGTTTTCATCATTTGCTGTTTTTGTACCTTCAGTAGTTAGGGTTAGGGTCCTAATTTGTCATCTGTATTACTGCAGTTTTTTTTTAACTATTCATAGAAAATCAAAATCCATATACAAAACTCAAAGCACCGGAGAGGAAACAGGAAAAGTAAAGCGTCGACAGGCTTTTCTCCTCCTAATTGGATCTTTATTTCTCTCAGTTTGTGGCGGTGACGCTGGGCAGCGGTGTCCTGCTGGGAGCCATGACGGCATCTGGCTCGATGCCGCGGCACCACGTCGAGTTGTTGTGTCTGGAATGATTCTCCGTGCTGCCGTCGAGGCGTCGGGTCTGTCTGACTCACTTCACACGACATTTCTCTGTTCTCTGCCGGTCGCCCGCTTCAATCAGATGTCTTCTTAAAGCACCAGGAGCTCATGTGTAGATTCATGAGGTTCATTCATAGATTCGTGTGAGAGGAAGTGACTCATGAGACGACTTTTCTCTTTGATGCAAGTCAGAAAGAACTTCCTCCAGAAAGGCACAAATATGGACACAAGTATTCTTGGATTTGATGTTTTTGGTCTTATGAAAAGCAGAGAAACATCACGGTGTTTTTGGTGCAATAAACCTGAGTAAACTGGAGCCCTGCAGTGTGTGTGAGCCGTTCAGTTTGACCTTCAGCCTGCCTATTAACCAAAATGTGGCACTGTCCGCTGGGGGTCGGGGCAAAAGCTGTCTCTATGATGCAGTACTTTCTTGACAGGTTCTGCATCGACGAAGGAAATTTGACAGTTGATTATTTTAGGGGTGAACCAGGTAGTCTGCAAATCTGTGATGAATTACTCAGTTTTTTATATCATAAAATCATGGTAGCACTCAGTACTCCCAGATAAAATAAACACAGCAACATAAAAAAAACAAAAACAATTATTACCAACAATACCGCTTCAATACAGTAAAGTGGCACTTCATAAATAAATACAGTAAAATAAGAACAGGATAAAAACACAAAAACAAAACAAAACATGGCGTATCAGGCATCTTGCAAGTAAGGTAGAGAATGAAATGCTGTTTTGAAGTTATTATCCAACAGATCCTCGTCTTTGTAAGAGACTCAACCCCAAGAAAATGAAACTGCAAAGAGGGAACCTCTGGAGTGACATTTGTTGTGCTTTATGATTTATGGAGTGTAGAACGCTTTTAAATTTTATTAATATCCTCAGACCGGCCTGAACTTGGTGATAAGGTGTAGAGCGTTCGGTATGGAGGTAAGTGGATCTGAAAGAAAAAGGAGGAGATCGTCTGCGTAAAGTGATGATTTATGCAGTTGTCCCTCCTTTTGTGCTCCATCTACACTAGTGCCCTCTCTTAACAATATTGCCAGGGGTTTGATGGCGGTGTGACTGTGGCGGTTGATGTGTTTTTTCCTGTGTGACTGCAAGGCAAACCAAAAGCTGAGGCCTAAACAAAATACAAACACATACGAGCAGAGGCAAACATGATAAGCTTCTCCCATAAGCTGCTGCTGTGCATGTTGTACTGCCCATCTGCTCTGTCTGGCAGCACAAGAGGATGCATTATTTATTATGTTATTTGTCCAACTCTGAATCAAATGCACAAACTGATGACAGACTAAGGAAAAGGCCTGTCTGCCTGTCCATGTCCACAGTTATTAAGCAGCTCTGAGTTTAGCACAACTACAAAACAAGTCGGTGTTTTTTCTGTTTCTTGTTGATGCCAACTAGACACAGCTGCCTGCTTTTTAAATTGCCACCAGACACTGAATTGTTTGAACTGTCTCTGAGTTTTTACTCTTGCATCTGTTTTGTTTTTTATTTTACAGCAAAGGCTTTTTTTTTTACAAGTGGATGTTTGGAAGCACTTTCGATTTTTGGAAGTGAAAGGGAGAATTAGAATCAAAATATAGCCGTTCTCAGATCTGATTATCCAGGACACGTTCAGAGGGTGGGGATGCTTTTGTCCACATCGCATTACAGGTGTAAACATACAGGTGTTGAGCGGGAACGTGAGATCTGATTTGAACTGGTTTGGACTGGTTTGGACTTCAGTTTCTGGCTCACATTTTGTTCCACATGTAATACTATTGTTGTTAACATCCTACTGAGTCATATTTTTTTGGCAGATCTAATTTTATTTCCGGTGCGATATCGCAGATGTAGAAATGATACGTAGATATGAACCTTCCCACATCTGCTGCTTGTGATTGTTCTGACTTTGTTTTACCGTTCGCAGTTTGTTTAATCCAGGCTTAATGCTCTGATTCCACTGTTTTAGTCGCTCATGTTGGGTTTGTATTGACTCTTCTGCCACTATAATCCTCCTCCTCTGTGTGTCCTGCAGTGGTGTTCGTCTGCTGCTCCCCCGATGTCTTCAGGAAGTTGATGGTTCACTTTCAGCGGGCGGGGCTTCCTCAGGACGAGTTCGTCTTCCTCTACATCGACGTGTTCGGAGACAGCCTCAACTCGCCGCGCAGGCAGCCCTGGGCCCGGGGCGACGAGGACGACGCCAACGCCAAGGAAGCCTTCCAGGTAACAGCAACCTGCGTGACTCCCTTGACCCTTGAGCCAAGCATCTTCTTCTTCTTCTTCTTCTCTGGTGTTCATGCCAGTGAGGAAACAGCTGAGGACTTAACATTTCTTTCTACAGTTTATAAAAGTTTTTTTTTTTTTTGTTTGTTTTTTTTTGTTCTCAGTTTGTGTTGCTTGTCATTTTGTGAGTTTGGCCCATCAATCACGTCTGTCTGCTGGCCTTCACTCTCCACACATTCATTCGTTCATCCATTCATCATCCATTCATCCAATATCTCAGACACCACTGAGAGCAATTTGACAAAAAAAAAACAAACTGAAAAATGATGCATCTCGCCAAGTTGTAGCCTTTTCAGAATTCGAAAACAAGCCAAAAACAAAATCATATTTAATTGGTCAATAACAATGGTTAATAACATTATTATTTTGCTCTGTCTGATATTGGATGTTATATATATATATCATACATGTCTTTATGTTTGATTCTAAACATTTCATTTGAATGAATGAATGCTTGGCCTCTATCATGTTGGCCCGATGTCAATTTTATTCCTGTTATTAACAACTCGTAGAAATAACTGTGTATTCAGCTGATTGCACATGAATTTAGAGATGAACTGAACTGACAATTTTATTTAGTTTGTTCTAAGCATTTTAGGAAGATTTGGTTGAGTGAGGAACAAGAGAACATGAAATGGTAAGAAGAAAAAAACACTTGTTCAAACAAAACCAATGATAATGATAATTTTTAAGCCGTGAACCAGTTATTTCCCTCATGTTTTCCTCACTGGAGGTTGGACTGAAATTGGGCGAACGCCTCCAGCTGTCAGTGTTTTACAAACTGTCCCTCAGCAGCATCAGTGCCTCCATGCTGGATTTCTGTTTTTGGGGATGGTACCATCTGTTGAAACTCCACTGTGAGGTCAGAGGTCTTCTTCTTCTTCTTCTTCTTCTTTCTTCTTTAACCTTTATTTGTTAGAGAGGGACAGTGTACATTAATAAACATTTTAAAAGACACAGTCACAATCTGATTATCAGTAACAAGAATACAACAACAACAACAACAACAACAACAACAACAACACTGCAAGTAAATTCAGATGAGGCCATGTGCTACAGAGGGCTCAGGTTCAGAGGTTAGTGTTGACAGGCTTGGTTTTCGATCAGCCATTTTTTAAAATTTGACTTTAAAAGAGCTGTATGGGAGGGACTCCCTTATGCTTTGAGGTCAGAGTTAGAGGTGGGGGTTTCAGTGTCTTGCTCAGGGACACTTCAGCAGGATGGAGGCTTCGCTCTCTTCCTTGTGTTGCTGACGGCTCCCCTTTATTCAGCCCCAGTTTGGGTTCCCAGCAGTGTTTCCCGTCTGCTCTCCTTTACCTCCACAGCCGCCTGGATGCCCCGCCGCCCCCCCGCCCTGGCGCCGCCCCCACCGCCCCCTCCCCTCCCCAAAGCAATTACCGTCTGCTTGTTGCTCTGTTTGGCTGAGCCGCTCACCGCCGGCGGGCAGATGAGTCGACAAATTGGCTCTTGTGCTGTTTTTCTCCTCCTCACCTCGCTCTTTCACTCTCGCTCATTGTCGTCAAGTACTTTCATTTTGTCTCACCGGCTCCACCGAGATTTACCGACTGCAGGAGGCCAAACACACACACACACACACACACACACACACACACACACTCACACACACACAGTGTGCAGGTCGGAGGGGTTGCCTTGTGGCTCGAGTGACTCTTGTTTCATCCCTGAACCGGCCGGGAAAATCAGAGTCAGGGAGGTTGAACGGCTTCAGACTGAAACCACCAAGGTGCTCTTGAGCAAGGCACTGAGCCTCTGAGTTCATTTGAAACCTTTTATTTTTGGCTGCTGTGGCTTTGAGGTAGTAAGGGTCAGTCTACTGGCTGTTAAAGGAATATTCCACTGTTTTGGGCAAAATCCCCTTTGCCCGACGTCCCCAGACTGAGACCAGATGTTGGACACCATTTCCACCTCTGGACGTCCAATGGTTCAGTTGCTATGGGTAGCATTTCCTGTTAGCTTAGCATAAAGACTTGAAATCTATGGTAGTCGTTAGCCTGGCTCCTTGTGACATGTATTTCAGATCCACATGATCCTCTGTGTAAATCAGACAGCTTCGGAGCTGCTGGAAAGTTTATATTTTCACGTCCTGCAGGGGGCGTGTGGAGGTGCAGCGGGGCGGGGCGGGGCGAGGCGGGGCGGGGGGGGCGATGCAGAGCCCAGTGAAGCCTGTCTGGGTAAATAAAGGTTAACTAAGAGGAGGCGCTGGATGACTGCTCACAAAGCCAGAAAGACAACAGAGGAGCTGCGCTGGGAAAACATCGGCCTGTTTGGAGAATCGGCCTGTTTCCGCCGTTTCTCACAGGAAAGGAATTCTTGAAACAGGCAAAACAGACGACAGGAGACGGTTTTCCCTCTGAAACATCCAAAAACTCATCAGTAAATATTTAATCAAACTTTTTTTTTTTCTGAAAGTTAATCATTTAGTATATAAACTGTGAAAAAAACCCAAAGTATTAATTTTATAATGACATGAACTGAGAAAAGCAGGACAGTCTTAACATCTGAGCAGACCGTGTTCAGCATTTCTACTAGAGAAATATTTACTCTATTATCATATTTATAATTGATTAGTTAACTTAATTGGAGCTCTTTTTTTCTTTTTAATTGTATTTAAATTGTTATTGCCTCTCTCTCTCTCTCTCTCTCTCTCTCTCTCTCTCTCTCTGTGTCCCTCTCCCTCCCTTCCAGAACTACTTTCAGTCGTAGTCCTGCCGCTGTATCACTACGCAGCGGTGCTGT
The DNA here is from genome assembly GCF_902150065.1 of Myripristis murdjan. Lineage (NCBI taxonomy): Eukaryota > Metazoa > Chordata > Actinopteri > Holocentriformes > Holocentridae > Myripristis > Myripristis murdjan. Next base: position 32,642,795 of record NC_043995.1, on the reverse strand, counting down.
GTTCCGGATGTAGAAACCAAACAGATAGAGCCGGTGTGGCCTTATTGGTTCACAGCAAATCACAGCATTTCCCGGTGGTTCACGTTACCATAGCAACAGGTGTAATCACAGCATTTCCCGGTGGTTCACGTTACCATAGCAACAGGTGTAAACATTCAGCTGATGTCACGGCGTCAGTGGAGGAGTTTGCTTAGTGCCAAACATACCAGCCTTTCACAGCGTCGCCTCTAATGTTTCTGTGATATTTTTGTGATATAAAGTTTATAAAGTTATTCAGTTGTGTCTGGGGAAAAATGGACTGTATGAGTTTGTAGTTGACGTTCACACTGGGTCACAGGGTGATCCACAGTGTGATCCACAGGGTGATCCACAGTGTTCACACAGTGTGATCCACAGGGTGATCCACAGTGTTCACACAGTGTGATCCACAGTGTTCACACAGTGTGATCCACAGTGTGATCCACAGGGTGATCCACAGTGTGATCCACAGGGTGATCCACAGTGTGATCCACAGTGTTCACACAGTGTGATCCACAGTGTTCACACAGTGTGATCCACAGTGTGATCCACAGGGTGATCCACAGGGTGATCCACAGGGTGATCCACAGTGTTCACACAGTGTGATCCACAGTGTGATCCACAGTGTGATCCACAGTGTGATCCACAGTGTGATCCACAGGGTGATCCACAGGGTGATCCACAGTGTTCACACAGTGTGATCCACAGGGTGATCCACAGTGTGATCCACAGGGTGATCCACAGTGTGATCCACCGGGTGATCCACAGTGTGATCCACAGGGTGATCCACAGTGTGATCCACAGTGTGATCCACAGGGTGATCCACAGTGTGATCCACAGGGTGATCCACAGGGTGATCCACAGTGTTCACACAGTGTGATCCACAGTGTTCACACAGTGTGATCCACAGTGTGATCCACAGGGTGATCCACAGTGTGATCCACAGTGTTCACACAGTGTGATCCACAGTGTTCACACAGTGTGATCCACAGTGTTCACACAGTGTGATCCACAGGGTGATCCACAGGGTGATCCACAGGGTGATCCACAGTGTGATCCACAGGGTGATCCACAGTGTTCACACAGTGTGATCCACAGTGTTCACACAGTGTGATCCACAGTGTGATCCACAGGGTGATCCACAGGGTGATCCACAGTGTGATCCACAGTGTGATCCACAGGGTGATCCACAGTGTTCACACAGTGTGATCCACAGTGTGATCCACAGGGTGATCCACAGTGTGATCCACAGTGTTCACACAGTGTGATCCACAGTGTTCACACAGTGTGATCCACAGTGTTCACACAGTGTGATCCACAGTGTGATCCACAGGGTGATCCACAGTGTTCACACAGTGTGATCCACAGTGTGATCCACAGTGTGATCCACAGTGTGATCCACAGTGTGATCCACAGTGTGATCCACAGGGTGATCCACAGGGTGATCCACAGTGTTCACACAGTGTGATCCACAGGGTGATCCACAGTGTGATCCACAGGGTGATCCACAGTGTGATCCACAGGGTGATCCACAGTGTGATCCACAGTGTTCACACAGTGTGATCCACAGTGTGATCCACAGGGTGATCCACAGTGTTCACACAGTGTGATCCACAGGGTGATCCACAGTGTGATCCACAGGGTGATCCACAGTGTTCACACAGTGTGATCCACAGGGTGATCCACAGTGTGATCCACAGGGTGATCCACAGTGTGATCCACAGGGTGATCCACAGTGTGTTGTGTTTTCATGGCAGAAGGCCTGGAAAGTAAAGCAGGGAGGTTAATAAAGCTGAGGGGAGTGTGTGCAGCACCTCTCCCTCAGCTTCTCCTCAGATTCTCCTCAGGTTCTCTTCAGGTTCTCCTCAGTTTCTCCTCAGTTTCTCCTCAGGTTCTCCTCAGGCTCTCTTCAGGTTCTCCTCAGGTTCTCCTCAGTTTCTCCTCAGTTTCTCCTCAGGTTCTCCTCAGGTTCTCCTCAGGTTCCTCTCAGGTTCTCCTCAGGTTCTCCTCAGGTTCTCCTCAGGTTCTCCTCAGGTTCCTCTCAGGTTCTCCTCAGGTTCTCCTCAGGTTCTCCTCAGGTTCCTCTCAGGTTCTCCTCAGGTTCTCCTCAGGTTCTCCTCGGCCTGTGCAGCTTCACACTGGAACAGCAGATGTCCAGCAGCAGCAGCTGATCTGACCTCTAATGACTAAATGTTGAGTCTCAGATGTTGTTGGAGGCTTTGCCACAACATGTTTCAACAGCAGCGTTAGCCCGAGAGGCTATGAATCAGCTTCCAATAAGCAGCATCATTTCAAAAGAACTTTCTGGGCAGCAGATGATTTGGATTCGTTGTTGCTGCGACACAGATCCACCCAGCAGCCCTGCTGGAAATAAAGTGATGGCTTCATTTTGTGCAGCTTGTTTGGGAAGGCAGCTGTCCGTTCATGCCACGACGCACCCAGGATGAACGTGTGTTATTATTTTTGAAAAAGGCTAAATGTGTGTGTGTGTGTGTGTGTGTGTTTGCAGAGTGTGAAGATCCTGACGTACCGAGAGCCTCAGAACCCCGAGTACAGAGAGTTCGTCCGGCACCTGAAGACGGACGCCAAGAGGATGTTCAACTACACCGTGGAGGACTCGCTGGTGAGGAGTGTGTGTGTGTGTGTGTGTGTGTGAGAACGAGCATGAAATAGAGCTGGGCAATACGGACAAAAAAATCAAACATATTTTTGACCAAATATCGATATGGACATTGTGACGATGCTGTGGGGAAATCTGCACCGCGTCAGTTTCAGCTTTTAAAACCAGCGTCAGACGGCACTTATGACAGGGTGTGTGTGTGTGTAAAAAAATCAAATCTCACCGTGTTTTCATCTTTATGTGCTGACAGGATGATGATGCTGCTCTCAAAAAATATTTACGCACCAGAGACTTTTGCTAAACGATCATCAGTGACGTGGAGACGACGAGCACGTGAGAAAACAGCTGCAGCGAATAATTTCAGAATAATGTGTTTGTTTACCGTCATCACCTGATCTGATCCATCCCACCAGATTTAACTTCATATCACGATATCGATAAGATGTTAGCATATCACCCCTGAAAAATCCTCAAAAACAATTTCCTTAAAAGAGTGGGGATGGTGTGTGTATGTGTGTGTGTGTGTGTGTGTGTGTGTGTGTGTGTGATGCACAGCAGCTACAGCACCAGAAGCTAATTCAGTCAGCTGATCTTATCTCCTCATTTCGTCCTCCACAAAGGTTCAACATGACAGCTTGTGCAACTGCCTGACACACACACACACGCACACACACACACACACACACACACACACACACACACATTACACACATATGCATGCACAAATAGATGCATACGCACAAGAGAGAGACAGAGGAGGTAGGCGAGGGCAGCGCTCTCATTTATATTTTAATTTTTTGGAGAAGCAGCTGTTGATGGAAGCAGCTGCTGTTCCCGGGTCAGATCTGTGCCTGCAGGAAACACACTCACATACACACACACACACACACACTCACACACACACACACTCACACTGCAGCGCAGGTGAACGCTGCTCAGCTCAAATGTGTCATTTCTCATTAAAAATGTGTTTCATTGTCGTCTCTCTGGTGTGGAAATGTCCTGAAACCTCAAGCTCGTCCTTCACTGGGGATTAAAACGTTACACACACACACACAGAGACACACACACACACACACACACGTAGGAGTGGAGTGAGCCGGTCAATAATATTCTGAGAAAAAAAACGTGAAACGTATAAAGTCACAAATTTGTGAGAAAAAAACTCAAAGAAATTCAAAGAAATTCTGCGATTCGTGTTGTAAATCTATGAGAAAAAAGTCATATTCCGAGATTATTAAGTCACAAATTTACGAGATAAAAAAACAGAATATTCTCTGAGATTAAGGTGGTAAATTTACAGGAAAAAACTGACAAAGTCATGAGGATAATCACTTGAGTATAAGCAGCGAGCTCACGTTCTGGTGCGTCTGGTTTCCATCCAGATTTTTCTCACGTCACAAAATCCACAAACCCTGCAGCCTCAATCTGACGTCACTCTGAGAAACTATACCCAAGGTTTATATCTGTTGTAGCATTTATGCAAATTAGTGTGTACATAATACAAATATGCACCATTTGCTCATGTCAGTAAACAATTTCAACAAACTTGCAATACATTTTTTATTTGTCTTAAGGTAAGTAATCAACTCAGCAATTTTCATGGTGATACCTAAAGGTTAAAATTTTTACCCTATTCACATGAGGAGAAAGTTAATAGGCATTTGAATGGGCTGTATTTTGGTCTTTTTTGAAACTTTCCCCCAGTGGGATTCTTTGGGGCTTTTTTCCCCCTCACTCAGGACAAACTGAGGATACAAAATCAATTGAGTTTGCTTCTGTTGCAATTTGTTTGACTTTGACTCCTTATTTGGCTTAAAATGACTGGACTAGACATGAAAACTGGAAAACCTGCAAAAGAACAAAATGAAACAAAAGGAAGAGTGGTGGTTCAAAGCGATGCTGAATAAATCAGTCCTCCGCTGTGGCTCGGAGATGCTCACAGAGCGAGTCGCAGCTCTCACGGCCTCGGGGAGGGAATTCCATAAAGTTAAAAAAAAAAACCCTCGGCTGACAGTTTTCTTATTTATGTGCTAATTTGTTTTCAAAAAGCAGGATTTCTGGAAGTTTCCCCTCCGGCTCCGGCTCAGGTGCCTCCTCCTGAGCCTGAGCCTGAGCCGCCTTCAGCTTTACCTGTAACCGCGCTGCTGTTGCCGTGGAAACGCCCCTGGAGCCCGGGAAACGGCAGCAGACGCCTTGATAACGGTTAACGTTTTTTATTTTTGCAGTGAAACACAAAAATAAAAAACGTTTGGAAGTTTTTTCCAGACGCATGGTGCCGTGCTGGGAGCTGCCCGGCCAACTCCATGTCTATTTCTTTCATTTTTATCTGAAAAAGTTGCATATTGCACCTGCCTGCGCCTGTGAGACATCCAAACTCATTTGATCTTCAGTGTGTGTGTGTGTGTGTGTGTGTGTGTGTGTGTGTGGCTGGTAGTCTGGCAGCTTTGTGAAGCCGGTTAATCAGCAGCAGACAGACAGCTGAGGGAAGGTAATGTGATTAACAGACAGAGAGCTCGACACTGCAGCACGCAGCCTCCTGCGCACACACACACACACACACACACACACACACACACACACACACAGAAGATTAAATGGGATGTAACTTGACTGATCACAGTGGCAGGACACATCAAAGGAAACCACAGCTCGTTACATAAGAAGAACAGAGCTCTGGACACAACACACATCATTTCATTTGTTCATTTCCAACCTCACACACACACACACACACACACACACACACACACACACACACACACACACACACACACACACACACACACACACACTCCTTATTTTGTAGAAGACTAGATTGGACCAGATCATCATCATCATCATCATCCTGCTGTCTGTCTGTCCAGCTGACTGAATCACCTCCCTCACATTTCAAGCAGCTGTTCCTGATGTGTCTGTCTGATGTTCGTGTCCGTCATGGCCGCCGCCGAGCCTCAGCGTCATCACAGCTCAGGAGGAGGACCGGCCGCAGTGACGTCTGGGATGTGTGGGCATTCTGAGACGCTGTGTCTGCAGTTTGATGTGTTTGCTGAAGCAGGGAGGTGTGAGCCGCCGCTCAGAGATCCACTGCTTCACATCAAAACAAGAAACAAGGAACGGGACTTCAATGCAGAAATGAAATCCTGGGCTCACCAGAGTCCACTGGGACTGAATCTCTGAATAAAAAACGATCCTCATGCACGGTTGCAGAGTGTGAGATGTGTGAGATGTGTGAGATGTGTGAGATTCCTGTGATCAGTCTGAAAGCCCAAACAGAATCACCTTTTTTAGCTCTAAAGATGATTTTCGAACGAGGTGAAGGAGAAACTTTCAACTCGTTGATTTTAACTGAAATGCTCTCAGACATGTTTTTTTTTTTTTTTTAAATATGATTTTAATGTCATAGTGGATCTCCAAAAAGGCATTTTAACACTGGCATGAAGGTCAGTTTGGACTGAAATGTCAGCGAATAAAAAGAAATGTCCCTTGTGCACGATGGCAGGCGAAGGAGAAAGTTTCAGTTCATTTTGATTTCAGCAGACATGCACATGAAGATACTGGATTTATTATACAGAGGCTTTGGTTTTAAATGTACTATTTTACTACAGTGACGCTGAGTGTGGAGTAAGCAGCCGAGGGAAGACGCTTAAACAGATGATACGACGCTGAAAACCTGTTTAGATGCACAAAAGTGAAAGCTGAGCTGCAGCGCTGCGTGAAACTGGAGCCTAAACATGAAACCAGGCGACGTGATGCTGTGACCGAGCTCGGTCTGCTGTGACGCTGGACTTTAAGGGGGTATTTACCCCTTTAAAGGCTCATTTCCCTTAGAATTTCCCCTTTGCTTCATAGCTTGGTCTCATGGTTTCACGCTAACTCTGACCCTCCGTCGGAGCGCGTTGTTCTTCAGGGTTTTGCCTTCTAACTATTTGTACTTATTGTATATTGTTGTATATTGTACATAGGTTGTACATTGTATATAGGAATCTTATATACACTTCTATTTTATCTTTATTTTATTTTTTTAACTATTTTATTCTATCTATTTTTACTTGCACAGTGCCGGAGTTGTTGCAATTACATTTCACTGCTGCTGTACCCGTACATTCATGCATGTGACGAATAAAACTTGAACTTGAGCTTCACAGAAAAAACACATTTCTTTGTCCGTATAGCAGCATCAGTCTCCGTCACTCTGATTCTGAGGGAAATATTCAGAGCCGAGACGCCGCTGTTTTGTTGTCCGGCTGCAGAATCACATCAAACGGTGTGTCAGATAATCAAATAATGTCTCGTGCATCATTTTAGACACATTTCCCTGGAGCTCAGCGGCTCATGTTTGGGATGTTTGGAAACCTCGGGGTCTCCGCTAGAATTTCAGATGAAGTCGTGTGGCTTTGCAGCGAGCTCGGCCGGGCGGCGTGCGTCAGCCTGACCGACGCGCTGACCGACGCTGAGCGCTTTAATCAGCAGCCCGACAGGAAGATGAGCTCAAGCTCCCAGGCCGCTGGCGTGAGAGGCAGCCGGCCGCGTTGGAAAGTAACGCCGGCCTAATGATGCATTGATTTCACATTAAGTGCCGGTGAGATGGCCATCGCACTTTGTTGCAGCGGCGAGCCCTTCCACTGCGGCGGCGACATCAATACCAGCTCCCTGTTGCAAATGCAATTACCATGCAATCAGAGGGCGTTTGAGGCTGCAGACGCCGCGCCGCCGGCCCGGTCGCCTCAGCCTTTCCTCCGAGGGCGGAGTCAGCAGATTTACAGGATGGAAATTAAACTCATCGCCGCTGTTCAGAGCACACAGCCCCTCCCTGAGCTGAGGCTCGTCCCCTGCAGCCAATCAGAGGCTCACACAGAACTGATCCCCTCCATCATGACTGCTGAGCCACTAGCAGAGTGTGTTGGTGTGTGTGTGTGTGTGTGTGTGTGTGTGTGTCTGCAGAGACCCCGCCCTCTGCCTGGGTTTTCTTGTTTTGCTGAGCTCGGGACTCTTCTGGGCGTCGGCCTTTGTGTTTTCTCTGCACCGGTTTCACATTTATTCCTCTGTGCAAAAGTGCAATGACGTATGAAAAAAAAAAAAAAAAAAAGACAGAGCTGGGGGAGGGAGGAGGGTAATATTCTGAAAGTGGCAAATTAAAAAAAAAAAAAAAAAAAAAAGTATGACAAAAAAACCCCCCAAATGTTCTGGCTTGCTTCACTTTGCTGAATCCAGTTCTTGGTTCTTGATTCTTTGACCAAAAAAATAAAATAAAATAAATAAATAAATAAATAAAAAAAAGTAAGTAAGAAAAGAAAAAAGCAAAACTATTTCCCCCTTTTGTTTTGGTAAATGAGTGACTTCCTAATGTCAGAATTTTTTTCTTATAGATTTACGACTTTAATTTCAGAGAATTTCCAGTTTTTTTCTTGTAAATTTGTAACTTTACAATCTCAGAATTTTTGACTTTTTATTGTAAATTTGTGAGTATTTTTTTTAATTTATTTTACAACTTTAATCTCAAAAAATTCGTAGTCTTTTTCTCAGAGTATTCCCCCCCTCACTCCCGCAGCTCTGTGGCCCTGATGCGCCGCCGTACAGAGAGTCTGAGACGTTATTAAAAAAGAGGAGACAAAAATAAAAACAGAAATGAACAGAAATGAATTAAAAACTCTGCGAGAGCTTCAGGTGTCCCGCTCTCTGTTCACGTCGCCGCTCTCTCCTGTCTGCTGTCTTCCAGATGAACATTATTTCCGGCGGTTTCTACGACGGCCTGATGCTCTACACCCACGCCCTGAACGAGAGCCTGACGGCGTCCGGGGGCCGGCCGCCGGGGAAGAACGTCACCATGAGGATGTGGAACCGAACCTACCACGGTCAGTGTGACCCCGACCCTCCACGCACGCTTTAGGTTCTTATGTTCGCCACACGAGGTCAGAGGTCAGAGGTCAGAGGTCAGAGTCAGCCGCAGCATCCCTCGACCTGCGGCTCAAGGACACTTCAGCATGGTGTCTTTTATTTTGGCGGGTACCTGGTAAGACCGGAACACCGCCCCCGTGTTTGTGGCACATTTTGTACATTACAGCAGACGAGCTTTTCAAGGGAGAGGAAAACATAAAAAGCAACAACATACAGAAAAAAGTGGATCCACAGGGATTTATGTGGAAGTGAGCGTGTCAAACTCCATTCATGGCTGATTGTGGGAGCGTGCATGAGGCTCGTGCACGTGCAAAGCAGGTACCCCATAGACTGAGATTTATAAAACAGAGGCTTTCATGAATCTGACCAGAAGAAAGCGTCTGCATGTCTCTGGCTTTGTGCAGATACACGGTTTTAGTCTTGAGTCGACACACAGTTTTATGCATCTGATCCCTGGAGTCACACACACACACACACACACACACACACACAAACACACACACACACACACACACACACACACACACACAAACTGTTTGCTTGTTGCCAGTTTGCCGGTCAGGTTTCGGTGTTTGTGAGCCTGAAAAGACCAAATCAAACGTTGGAGGTCTCCTGCCGGGCCAGAGGCCGAGCGCTCGCCCTGCAGGGTGATGAGCCGCGAGTGTGTGTTGCTGTGGATGTGAGTGTGTGGAAACTGTGGGAAGGTGAATCGAGGAAGAGCTCGATAAAAGAACACACACGCTCAGTAAAAAAAAATAAAAATCAAAAAAATCCTTCCCTGGGTACAAACAAGGCGGAGGAAGCTGCTCTGAAGGGTTTCACTCCTGAATGAGAATGATGACTCCTTCTGAACATGGTGACACCGACACACGCACACACACACACACACACACACACACACACTGCCGCTGACACCGGGGCCAGGCTCGTTATGATCTGCTGTTGAAGGTGTCGGTCAGGACGGCTGCTCAGCGAGCCGCGGCTCCACGTTACAGCCAGAGGGTTTGTGTGGCTTCATGTTGGGTTTTATTCTTCTCTGAAGACGCTGAAGATCGTATCTGTTTAATGTCTGCTCAAAGACGTTTGATGAATTTGTAAGTGGGTAAATGCGACAGTGTCAGCTGACGGCTAAACGTGGAGCGTGAGCGCTGAGTCTGCTCGGCGTCCGGCTCCAGATCACCAGACTCTGAACGAGGTCGTCCAAAACAAAATCAAATCGCTCCTCATTCAGTTCATTTACATTCACACTCAGTTTCTGCTATTATTCTGAATATGACTCTGTGTCCTGATTTGATGCGGGGCATGTAAACAGCATGTAAACAGCATGTAAACAACATGTAAATAGCATGTAAACAGCCTTTAAACAGCGTGTAAACAGCATGTAAACAACATGTAAACAGCATGTAAACAGCATGTAAACAACATGTAAATAGCATGTAAACAGCCTTAAAACAGCATGTAAACAGCATGTAAACAACATGTAAACAGCATGTAAACAGTGTGTAAACAACATGTAAACAGCGTGTAAACAGCCTTTAAACAGCGTGTAAACAGCATGTAAACAACATGTAAACAACATGTAAATAGCATGTAAACAGCCTTTAAACAGCGTGTAAACAGCATGTAAACAGCATGTAAACAGTGTGTAAACAACATGTAAACAACATGTAAATAGCATGTAAACAGCCTTTAAACAGCGTGTAAACAGCATGTAAACAGTGTGTAAACAACATGTAAACAACATGTAAATAGCATGTAAACAGCCTTTAAACAGCATGTAAACAGCGTGTAAACAACATGTAAACAGCGTGTAAACAGCATGTAAACAACACGTAAACAGCATGTAAACAACACGTAAACAGCGTGTAAACAACATGTAAACAACACGTAAACAGCATGTAAACAACATGTAAACAGCGTGTAAACAACATGTAAACAACATGTAAACAGCGTGTAAACAACATGTAAACAGCATGTAAACAACATGTAAACAACATGTAAACAACATGTAAACAGCGTGTAAACAGCATGTAAACAACATGTAAACAGCGTGTAAACAACATGTAAACAGCGTGTAAACAGCATGTAAACAACATGTAAACAGCGTGTAAACAACATGTAAACAGCGTGTAAACAGCATGTAAAGCAGCATATTCCATTTGAATGAGGCCTTGGCCGTGCGTCTTCTCTTCCTTTCTGTATCTGAAACGCTCAGAAATTAGCTGATTAATAGTCGTGTGACATTAATGTGATTATAGTGGGTTATTTGATTTGTATAAGATTTGTTTTTTTCTTAATGATTTTGGCAAACAAAGAATCTCATTCATTTTTAATGAGGGTAGTGTGTTTTGGCTATGGCAGTGCATGCCACAGGAACGTTCTGCTGGACTTTACGTGACGACGCTGAAGGCAACACGAGTGGCTCTAGTTTCCCGGCGCAGCGCGGGGTGGTGCAGTGAGGCGAACCCCGCGCAGAGCTAGTTTCGACCGGCGAAACGGCAGAGGCGGACGGTTTCCAAGTTTCGCAGGCGGAGGTTCGCCGAGATGGGAGTGGCGGCGCAGCGGGGGGAGGTGCCGACAGATTCGGCTTGGCGCAGTGACAGTTTCGTGCCAAAAGGCTTCGCCGAGGTGTGCCAAAAGCTCGCCATCTGAAACCACGTCTACTTTCAGCGCAAGGCGGAGCGGAGCCGGCGCAGTGGAAGTTTGGCTGGCTGGCGCACATCACCAAAACCTCACAATCAGCACAAACGGTGCCAATCTCCTTTGATCTGACATCAGCTGTGACGGGGCAGTTGATATGGAGATATATGTATGTGCTGATTGTGATCGTAGCATTGAATAGTGTTTTTTTCTGTATTTATTGCATTGTTCATGTGCCTGACATTCCGGAAGCCTGCCTGTGAGGTTTTGGTGACGTGTCCGCACTGCTCGCCGGTCTCCGCTCCGTGCCTGTCTCCTGGGCTCCGCTCCGCCTGCGGCAGTAGACCTCCATGTCAGCTGTGTAAACTTTCATTACGCCTTCACGCAGCGCATTTTAAAGGCAAGGACAGGGGCTCATTTGATTGGTTACATGTGAATCGGCTGTGTCAAACCCACTCCACGCCTTCTCTCCTCCCCTCCGCCGGTAGGAGGGATGGCGGAGTACTTGCGCCACCGAGAACGGCGTGCCAAACTTGGAAAATCCGCCTGGCCACACCCAGTTGGCGAAGCGCATCTGCGCTACGCCCCCGCCTCGCCTGGTCTGCGAAACTAGAGCCCGAGGGCTTTTCCAGGTGATAAATGGACCCTAACGATGGAGGACAAGCTCTTGGGATAATATGCGGCCCGCTACCTGTCAGGTAACATAGAAGATAAATAGTAAAAAGGCCAGACAGACTTATCAGCTGATGGAGTGAAGCGGAGATCAGCTGAGGGGCGTGGCCTGTCAGAGGGGCGTGGCCCGTCAGAGCGGCGTGGGTCCACGGTCTGTCCGGGCTCCACCGGGCCAGATCTGTTTCCTGGTGCTTCGCTGCAAAAAGGAACAGCAACCCAGAGAAATCTCAGCTTTTTTTTTTTTTTTTTAAATCTTTGTAAAACAGCTGACAGTGGTTAGCTGTGCTCCACATTTTTTTTTTTTTTTTTTTTTTTGGCCGTGCTTAGTTAAGTTCCATGAAGTGGTGATTGAGTCTCAGCCGGTCTGTGGAAAAACAGTCTGTGCTGCGTGTTTGCCTTACCGCCCACGAGCTCCAAATGTCAGCTCGCTCTGAAGCTTCACTGAGCGACTGGAGCTGGTCGGCTTCCAGCGGCCGCCGCTCCTCTGCCTGCAGGACGACGGCAGCAGAGCTCACCGCAGCTGAAAAGAGCCCTTCTTCACTTCTGACGCCCCACGCCAAAAAGTCAGAGAAGACAACTCTCTCTGCCTCGAGTGAAAAGGAAATCCATTTTCCAATCTGTTCTGCAGCCAAGATTTGATTCCCTCGTAATGCAGCCGGCAAGAGCAGAGAGGCGATGGGGAGATCGGGCTGATGACTGTCTGGACAGCAAATCTGCAAACCGCCCAGTTTTAATTTCAGGTGTAATTAAGGAGAAAAGACAGTGTCTGCATGTAGAGGAGAGCAGGTCTGGCTCTCACAGCTGGTCTGTGTGTCTCTCAGCGTCATTTCATCTCAAAAAGTCATTTCAGCTCTCATTAAAAACTTCAAGTCCAGAGGAAAATGAATGCCACTTTTATTCTCATAGCTGAAATCAGTAAAATGTGATTAAATATCATGCAATTTGCATCCAGTTAAAGGTCAGACAGTTAAGTGCTAGTTTATGTCAAATGATAATTTATGCCAATTTTTATTTTTAATAAGAAGCATCACAACACAGCCGTGTGTTCAGTTTACCAGACCGCGTCCTCACTGAGGAATTCAGTTTTTTTCTTTAGATCAGTCTTTAGATTGGCAGACTCAATAATGAAAAATAATGGAAAGTTCCTGAACAGATTATATTTGATGAAAACGATGTCTGAAGCCTCGGCTTATCACACCTTCTCTTCTCACAAAGCACAATTATTACATAAGGAGCAAAATTATACTCATATTACACAAATATAATATAACATTCATGAGCTGGCTATGACGAGGAAAGACAAACTGTAAATGAGCAAATACAGGAGAATAAACATTTTCCATATGCAACTTCTAACTTTATAATTGTCCTGAAGCTCATTTTACTGAAAATATTAATTTCCTGTGACGTCACACTGACTCTCTCTACTCTCAGAAAAACACTGGTTCTGAAATGGTTCTTCAAAACGCTCTGTGGTTCTCCAGAGAACCATCAGCAGCTGAAGAACCTCTTTATCTAGGGGCTGGTTCCTCACACACTCTCTGTGGTTCTTTAAAGTGCTAAAGGTTCTTCATGTGTATTGGAGTTAGTTGGTGGCGGCAGCAGCTAACAATTATTTTCCTTGTGGATTAATGTGCAGATTATTTCCTCAGTGAAAGAATTAATATGCAGATTATTTCCTCAGTGAATGGATTAATATGCAGATTATTTCCTCAGTGAATGGATTAATGTCTCGCTCTATAAACCATCAGAAAACATTTTTAACAGCTCGTCTGGAACCCAGTGAAGGAACAAGGAACGTGGAGAACCGGCCAACAACACGTTCATGTTGGTTTTCAACCTGATACACAGTCATCTGATTTAAAACACTCAGAGAGGCTTTTATTCTGAAAAACTACTGAAGAACGATTTTAGAAAAGGCTCTGCTTCCTAAAGGAACTAGTTTTTGATGGATCCCTGAGGCACTTTTGGGAAGAACCATCTACACAAATGGTTCTTCTTGCTAAAGGGTTCTTTGTGGAACCAAAAATGGTTCTTCTATGGCATTACGCCGAAGAACATTTGTGGTTCCAGTTAGCACCTTTATTTTTCTGTGTGTGGTTGAAAACATATCTTTAATATTATCTGGTAGAAGGTTATTTTCTGCGTTGGACTGTTCAACAGTCAGCAGGCTCATGGAGGTTGTTGGTAATTCACTTTATTTCCAGATCTTTTGATGGGATTTATCTTTGTGTCCTGAGGACAGACAGGCGCGAGGCGCTGTGAGGTGGGAGGAGGAGGAGGAGCTGGTCTCTGCGGCGGCTTTGAAAGCGGTGAGCGGGGTCACGGCCTCGGCTGCCCTCGGCCTCAATGTGGAGACGTTTTGTGTTTTTCACGTCTTTTCATCGCCTCACACACATCTGGCCTGAGCCGACCCGCTCGCTGCCGACGTCTGCGTTCTGTCACAGTGAAGGTTTCTGCAGAGGGCGATGCTTTATTTATATATTTATTTATTTATTTTACCCAACAAAGTGGCGGTTTACCTTTAAAGTGGAGGCGGACGGGGTCCCAGAGGAGCCGGGCTGAGGACGAGCAGCTGAGGCAGAGAAATCAGCGCTTAATGTGGAAATGAAGCTGTCACACTTTCATAAACCACAACCTGAAAGATTTTTTTTCACCAACTGCTTCAACCTGCAGTTATGACGGCGTATTAGGGAAGGGGGGTAATATTCCAAGACAAAAAATCGAACCGAAAAACCAAATATCTGAGATTAAAGTTGTAAATTTATGAAAAATTTGTTTCTTGGTCAAGGAACCAAACACCAAGAGCTGGACTCAGCAAAGTGAAAAAGTGAAGCCATGTGGTTCCTGATGAGAAAACTGTGATTTCCTTCTTACTAAATCCCAGAGATTACATCAGTTAGTGCGTTTTTTTTTTCTCAGAAACTTGCCACTGTAATCTCAGAATGTCCCAGTTTTTTTTTTCCCTCGTAAATTTACAAATTTAATCTTGAAAATGTTGAGTTTCTTCTCTCTTTGCTGTCCGGCTGCCTCCTGCTCAGGTGGAGGCTCACCTGTCTCTGCAGCCCTGATGAAGACCTTCAGAGGTCGAAACATGGCGGCTTTTTTAATAAATAAGGCTTTTTAATATGGAATTCCTCACATTTTCAAAAATTTGGAGCGCCTGGATCACCCTCTTATTTGTACAAGGAAGTATTATTGAGGATATTCCAGCTTTATATCAAAAGTATGGAAAAGAGTCCGATCTTTCTTTGAACATGTTATTTTCTTGTTTTGTTGTCTGCTAACTGCTGCTTGTCCTCTGCATTTTGCTTTATATTTAGTCCTTTTGTGTTTTGGTTATGTAATAGTCTTCTGCAGGCCCACGCGGGCTGGGCAGCTCTGGATGCATCAGATGGAAAAAACAAATGAAATCAGTCGTTTATTTGCTTGATTTATGCTTCATTTCATCGGCAGCATCGCTAAAATAAACACGTTTCATAATTATGCGTCTTTCACAATAAAAGTAATGAATAAGGCCAGAAAAGGCAGGAGAGAGCAGGAGAAGTGATCACACGGTTTGTCTTGTTCTTTCTGCCTTCTCTCCCTTTCTTACCACGTCTTTCTTCATCCATCATCATCGTCCCAGGGAATATTTACTCCATCTATCACCTGCACTCTGTGACCTCTGACCTTTCACCTTCTCACTGCTGTTTGCTTATAATGTTTGCTGAACGAGAAACCGAAGCCTCCTCTGCTGAGTTTGCTCTGGGGGAAAAAAAAAAAAAAAAAAAAGCTCTGATTAATGACTAAAACTTAAAAGTACAAAATGCAAACTGATCCAAAATGAGGTTCAGACCTCGGTGTGAACCTTTTTCATAAAGTTCACGCTCTCAGAGTCAGAAGTGGCCCGTGCACGGCTTCTCTGTAAAAAAAACAAAAAACCTCGCTAAAATAAACTTCCAAGCTGCTGTATTTTGTTGTAGAAAATGTAAAAGTTTTGATTTGACGCGGATTGAAACAGTTTCAGCGTCGGGGCGTTCACTGATGTGCATTAATTAAAAAAAGGAAAAATATACATGATTGTGCATCCTATAAATACACAAATGCAGCCGTACATTCATGCTCATACAGTTAGAAATGTGACTTCACACTTCACATGCAGTCCTTTTAAATTCAGCGCTGCAGTCCTTCTGTTTTTCTCGACAAGCAGCTGCAGCTTCCATCTTTTCATCTTTCATTTCTATTCCCTCTCCCCTTCTGCTGTGGTTTCCAGCGGGTGAATGCTGGTGAAAGGGTTAATATGGAGCAAATCGCTGCAGTACAAAATAAAGCCGTGTGATGGTTTTAACTTGCATGACATGGAAACAGATGAGCAGCACAGAGCCGAGCATCCTGAGGCGAACACACACTTCAAACTGGGGGTCTGTGGCTTTATGGAAATGAATGTGGTGGTCTGGAACATGTCAGATGGAGAAGCCCTGCCTGAGAGGATTCCCAGACGTGTTTCAGAGAAACTTCTGGAAAGGCGGCGTGTCTGTCAGCGAGGACGTGAACGTGGCCGAGCGGCGCTTCGCCTCCTCAGCCCGACCGGAAACGGCACATCAGTTCGGTCGGCTGTTTTGGACGTGCAGATGTTTCCTCCTCTGGTTCTCCTCAAGACCTTGGAATTGAAATACGGAAGCTGAAGGAGAGAGAGAGAGAGAGAGAAACGGAAAAATGCCAGCACTGCTAAAAGTCTCCTCGCCTGCTCTCGGTCCTGCTGGCAGTCGGCGCTTCTCCAAACCCAGAGAGGCGACTCCTCCCAGCCTCCGGCCTCCCTGGAAGCCGCTGGACGGAGATGCCACTCAGATTCTTTCCACTTCACCCGGATGGTTCATCTGTCTGTTAATGAGCCAGGTGGGCGGCACCTGGTCGCTCCAGCTGAGAGCAAAACCCTCCGCTGCTCTGACATCAGTGCACAACACTTCCTGTGAGTGTGTTATCGTCACCGGTGTGGATTTCATATTCCTTATTTATTTTGAATGTCCGTTCATTTACAACTCCCCCACTTTTTCCATGTCAACAAACCAGTTATCAGATCCTGCAGGAGCTACAGGTTTCACAGCTCAGAGTCAAAATGTGAGTTTGTGGTTGCACTGCAAAAAGTCAAACTCTTACCAAGATTATTTGTCTTATTTCAAGTAAAAAATGTCTTATTTCTAGTCAAAATATCTCATTACACTTAAAAGTAATGAAAAACTTAAGACATGATCAGCTCAGAAGTAACTTGTTTTTAGACAATTTTCACTTGTTTCAAGCTGAGGCGGATCTATGGGTGGGCCTGGATGGGCGTAGGCCCACCCAGATTGACAGCTTGCCCACCCTATCAGATTCAAGACCAAAAAATAACAAACTAAATAAATAAATGTTTTAATGTCCTTTTTCCAACGTTTATTTTATGCTCGTTTACAAATATGCAAACAGACAGCAAAAACAAAAAAGGAAGAAAAAAAACTTTCTTGCATGACGACGTCGCGTTACACGCTGTCAAAAGGCAGTTAAAAAAATAAACAAAATGAAATAACAGGCCCATCCAGAATTTTTAAGGCCCACCCATTAGCCATGTTCTGTATCCGCCACTGGTTTCAAGTGAAAATTCACTTGAAATAAGTGAAAATTAGCTAGAAACAAGAAACAAATTTTGCCAATGAAACAAGCAAATTTTCACTTGAAACAAGAGACAATTGTCTAAAAACAAGTTACTTCTGAGGTGATCATGTCTTATTTTAAGTGTAATGAGACATTTTGACTAGAAATAAGACAAATAATCTTGGTAAGATTTTGAGTTTTTGCAGTGTGAAGCAGCCGCCTTGTAATGTTCTGCTCAACATTCAGAAACCACACAGCTGATGATTGGCTGTGGAAAGCAAAACGTTTCCCCGCTTAGGGACTATTTTCCCCGGCGGAGGAGGAGGAGGAGGAGGAGGAGGGAGCGTTTCAGTGTGAAAAAGTCCTGAAAAGCCAACAGTGCTGCTGCTTTTAGGAAAACTCATGTGGAGGACTTTATTGGGCTGATGGAAAACTGGAGTGAAGAAAGTGTGAAGGCTCTGAAAGTTCATGTTCATATCGTAGTGGAATGAATGGAGGAAAGGGAGGAGGAGTGATGTGGCAGCTCTGAAAGCCCACTGCTCGCTCTGGGAGGAGATCAGCAGGAACGTGGAGTTTGTACATTTTGTTTTACACGTCGCTTCGCTCGGCGCCGTGCGGCTGCTCCGTCGGCGACGCAGACGTTTTCTACGGGAAGTTAATTTAAACAAACAGGGCGACTCGCTCTGCTGCCCCGCGCTGCACCGAGGAGGAAGAGGAGGCTCACATTTATACCACAGATCTTTCACAGAACACTGCACATGCTGCGTGTGTGTGTGTGTGTGTGTGTGTGTGTGTGCACCCAGGACGTCATCATGCTTGGTAACTGCTCTGAAATGTGCCGTGTCAGCTCTTTTATCATTAAGAAAAGAAGGTTTTGTGCGTCACCGGGAGGCCGAGGTGATTTACATCATTTACCCCCTCACACACACACACACACACACACACACACACACTCTCTCTCTCTTTCATGCCTCTGTCAGGTTGGGTGTGTTTACCAGCTCAACCCGTCCACACACTCGTCCTGGAGTGTTTGGTTTGGCCGTGTGTTTGTCTCTGGGCGGTCCGTGGAGCTGATGTATATTTTGGAGGGGTCAAAAGGTCACGGGTGGGGTGGGAGTGTGGGGGGGGGTTGGGGTGAGGGGGGGGCGACCGAGCGGTGAGAGAGTCACTGAGGCTTAACGGAGGTGTGGTGGGTTTGTGTGTTTGTGTGTGTGTTTTTGTTGAAATCACAGGTTATTGAGGTGGACAGGCCACCACAAACACACACACACACACACACACACACAGGAAGTGCAGTGTGACAGGGTGTGTGTGTCTCTAACCTTAAAAACACAGTTTTCCATCTATAATTAACTCAAGTGCTTTCAAAATATATTGTGTGATTTAGAGTCATATTGTTTGGTTTCCAGTGATTTTTTTGGGGGGCAGGCAGCTATTGTTTTTCCCAGGATTGGGGGGGGGGGCACGCCCTCCTCCAACCCCCGCCCCCCGCCCCGCCCCGCCCATCCTCCAAACTGGAGGATGAAGAGGAGCTGATGAAGGCCGCTCTGTCGGGGTCTCGCTTGTTGACTCTCATTATCCTGATGAGCTGATGGTTTGTTGATGTTGATCGCTGCTCAGGGATGAATTTATCTAGAAAGAGAAATGAAACGCTGGCTGGATAGTTTACAGTGGAGGGTTTACTGTGCCTTTAAATCAGTGGAATAAGCCTCAGGTCGCAGGTTGGTGACATCACAGGCCAACAAGGAGCACAAAGGTCACATCCACATGACAGAGACAAACGTTCAGATGCAGGGAAATGAGAGGCAGATGGTCCCGGATCAGAGGGAGCAGAGGACGGAGACGGGGGGGCAGGAGGGTCACGGTCCAGCTGAGAGCGACGGGACGGGAGGAGCAGCCGGACAGCAGGAGGCTCCTCGTGATGCTTTCCCAGGAACTGGACCGAGCCAGAGGAACCAGTGAGCAACATGAAGGAGACGAACAGCAGTGAAGCGTCTAAACTGGACGCTGGGCCTCCACCCGGCCACGTCAACATCCATCATGTGATGTTTTGATGATGCTGATCAAAAATTCACAACATCGTTTTTTTCTGAATCAGCCCAAGTCACAGCGACGTCTCTTCAGAGTCCAGATGCTGAGGAGGAGATTTTGATTCTGGGCTTTTTCTCATTTCTCTTAAGTTTTTTTCCCTCATAAATCTGTGATGTTATAATCTCAGAGTTCAAGTTTTTTCTCATAAATTTGTGTTTTTTCTAGCAAATTCACCGCTTTAAGTTTATGACTTTAATCTCAGGATTACTTTTTTTTTTTTCTCATAATCTTATCCCCTTTCAGTGGCACTAATACACCACTGGAGGAAAAAAAACAACACAGCAGAAAGATTTGGCGCTATCAGAAGAAGATGTCAGACTTTGCGAGGAGATAAAAGCTTCAAAAGCCAATCCACTCCGGGGAATAAACCTTTTGCTGCCTTGAGAGTAATCAATAAAATCTTGAAATTGATTCTAAAATCAATTTGAAGCCGGTGTGTGTCGGCTAAAACGGGAGCTATCTGATCGGCCCGGCGGCGGCCTGCAGGCCCCGCGGCGCGATGCGGCGTCGGCACGGCGGCCGGCCGGGGAAAGACGAGCCGTCTGACCCTGACCGGCTGAGGGAAGCCTCTTTTTTTATATTTTTTTCATTTTTAATTTTTGCAGCGGGTCGCACAGAGCTGCCGTTGAGGGCCAGTTTCCTGACGTGCAGCTCTCCTGAACAGCAGCCAGCTGAAATATGTTTCCAACACCTCATCCCAAATTATAATTACAGTCAGCTGGGATTAAATTCATGCTGGGAAACATCCAGAACATCAGCCTCGACACCCCCGATGTGTCTGCACCGCTCCTCAGACAGCCTTCACCACAAAACCGTATTATATTGATCCTTTGGGCAGTGATCTGATATTTGCCGATATCACAGAGTCAGTCCTGATGTGATTCTGAGGCCGAGGATCGATTTGAGATGATGTCATTAAATCCGTTTAACACAGTCAGTTCTGTGTTTCCGCCGCTCGGCAGGTTCCTCGTGTTTCCTCCGTGTTTTATCTCGTTCTGGCGTCATTTTCACACGGAAGGTTCGTCTTTTCTCTGAGCGCCAAAACGTTTCCACTCTGCTGGTTTATGTAGGGGGGCAGTTTCAAAATGCAGGCACAAGTTTGCTCCTGTTTGTTGGCACTAAATGAATAAGATCTTTTACCGCCAGCGTTCAAACGTAAGGCTCGATGATATGGACACAAATGGTATCATGATATGGTTTTTTGTATTGATTGATTGATAGATATATAGATAGATAGATACTTTATTCATCCCGGGGGAAATTCACAGATTGTATTTAATGCTAATGATGCTTAATTAAATCACAGTTTGTCAGATTATTGTCTGCAGGAAAGAGCCTAGAGAAACTAGACAGTTTATAATATTTGTGTTTCTTATCAGAGCGATGAGGTGAGAAACATTCAGCAGATCCAACATGGCGTCAGGCGTCGTATCTTTAGTGATACAAAACACAGAAACGAAATCACACCTGTTCTGTCTTTTCGTTCGAGGTCACGGCTGAAAAAGCAGACTCAGTTTTTGGTTGTTGAGCGTCAGACGTTTGAGCGGCGGCGGCAGGCTCAGATTCAGATTCAGATTCAGATTCAGATTCAGATTCAGATTGCTTTATTAGTCCCCGAGGGGCAATTCGGTTTCTACAGCAACATAAAATACATACAACAATAAACAACTGGGTAGACAACCCACTAAAACACATTCTAACGTTACATGTGCAAAAGGGTAAATAGGCGCTCAGTGTAAATTCTGGGGTGCAGGGACCAAACAGTACGTACAATGTTATTCCATAAAAGTCAAAAAGTCAAAAAAGAGAGAGAAAAAAAAAAAACTCAATTAAGGCCACCTCTGTTCAACAGGCTGACGGCAGATGGAATGAAAGAGTTGGCATATCTGTTGGTTTTCCTTGAGGGCCCCGATAGCGCCGCCCTAGGGGCAGTAGGGAGAACTACTGCCCCTAGGGCGGCGCTATTGGCGGCTCGTCCCGCCGTGAGCTGGGACGTCCTGACGCGGCGGGACGTCCTGACGGTGTCTCGGTCTCCTGTCTGTCCGCCTGTTGCTCAGCTGCTGGCTGGTCTCCGCCGCATTTTCAATTACTGTCATTCATTTTCCATCTCCTGTCATCTTTTCCATCGTTTCCTTGTCTCGGTCTCTCTTGTATCTGTCATTCAATCCGGCCGATGCTCTCATCCTCCTCATGTTTTTTTTTCTTTTTCTTTTTTTTTTTTATTATTTCTCCTCTCATCCATCTCACCTTGTTACCGACAGAGAGCTGATCCCCCCCCCCCCGCCCTCGTCGTGCGGTGAAAAGCCCCTGTAAGACCCACCAAAATAGTCTGGAAATCTAATCGGGTGAAACCAGAGCCTCGTGCCTTGTCTCCTGTCCCCCGCTCCGCTCTCCCTATCTCCCCCCGTCCGCCCGCCTCTCCTTTCTCCTCTCGGGACATCCATCACCGCGTGGCCTTTACAGAGAGAAGGCACGTCTGGCCCGCCTGATATTTACACCAGCTGTGTTTCCCCACAGCGGGCACAAACCTCTCCAGCAAATTGTATGAAAATCCTGCTGCACAATAATAAAAAAATAAATTTCCATCTGCTCGGTCGAACAAAATATCCCCAAAAATCAGGATGTAGCTGAAAAAGGTGTTATTCTTGAATTGGGCTGAGTGTCATTCAGAGATATTCAGTCCCACTTTCCCTAAAATCTCATTATTGGATCTGTTTCCGGGTGTAGCTGAGTGTTTGTCCCGCAGGCCGCCAGCCAATCAGCAGCTTCATTAGCTCTCGGTGTAAGCATGCCGCGTGCTGATTGGCTCGCTGACACTGATGCACGTTTATTCTTTAGGTCTTGAAATTTGGTGCCAAACGACTTTCACAGACAGATTCCGGCCTCGATGGCACCGAAGCGATAAAAATAAAAATTGCCAAATTGTCTCAAATCAAGTCAAAATGTCACGTTATCAATGTGTTCACCTTGTTTTACACCACCGCAGCAGCAATGACATGTATTAACAGATGTAATAACAATAACAATAACAATAATAACAACAACAACAATAATAATAATAATAATAATAATGATAATAATTAAAATTTAGATTTAGTGTACTAATTCTCCCTAACGGTAATAACAGTGGTTAGTTTTGCTGTGTTTAGCATTACAGAGAGCTTTACAAAGAGCACATGAAATAATAAAGATAAATCAATAACAGACACAAAAACAGAAGTTAGGATCAGGCAGAAAGAAGAAATAAAGCTGAAAAGGCCGACTTACATTTAACACTAAGAGCAAGATCTGAGGTTCAGTGAGTCGTCCACAACAACACAGTTATTAAGAAATGTGCATTTAGTTTTTTGAATTCTCTACATTATAATGGGAATACAAATATTTTTGCTTTGTCTGTTTGTCTGTTTTTCTCAGTGACTCTAATTCAAAAACACTTTACATTGCTATGACTGATGATTCAACTCTTTACCATACATCCTTCTCTGTCTGTCTCTCTCTCTCTCTCTCTCTCACACACACACACACGCACACACACACACACGCACACACAGTTTTTCATAATTCAGCACAGTGAATGTCTCTGTGCCATTTTTAGATCTCTTAAATATCACAGCTGCTCTCATATTAGCTGCCTGTCAGCTGTGGCCGCAGGTCGCCTCCATCATGAGAGCAGCTGGACTCGGCATACATTATTAACCCGCCTGTAAGCCCCGCCCCCGGACGCGGCGGGGCCACCGGCACGTCACCTGACCACATGTTACCTGCACGATGGCTCACATGTGCATGAACACCGAACCCCCTCTCATGTCACAACAGGTCCACGTTCAAAACTCCAACATTTAGTCTCCGTTATGAGATCAGGAAGAGCCAGGCTAACAGCTCCCATAGACTTGAAGTCTTTATGCTAAGCTAACAGGAAAAGCTATCCATAGGAACTGAACCACTGGACGTACAGATGTGGCAATGGTGTCCAACATCTGGTTTCGGATTTGGGACGTTAGTAAAAGAGGATTTTGCCCAAAATGTTGGAGTTTTCCTTTAAGAGCAAGGTGACAGAGCTCATGAGCTGCAGGTGAGAGGGTTTCCACCTTAACCAGGCCGGCACGTGCGGCTCCAGAGGCGAAAATCCTGCTCATATTTGCATAAAATAACAGATAAAATATGAGCCGTTCAAGATCCACCCACTTTTGGATTGGATCATTTAGTCCATTTAAACGTAGTCGATCTTGTCAGAGGTGACGTCCCTTCTGGTTCATTCTTATTTTTGTCTCCCTTGAGCTAAAACACACACACACACACACACACACACACACACACACGCACAAATCAGCTTTTTGCCTGTGTAGAAATGAGACAGGAAGAGCGGAAAGTGACAGGCTGGGATTGGGAAGGCTGAACGCTCTGCTGTCATTTACAGGCTGCCAGACACCACACACACACACACACACACACACACACACACACACACACACACACGGGTTTTGGTCCCATGTACATTCAGTGTGTGTTGATGGTGTTTTGTGATGAACCTGTTCACTCGCTCTGTAAGTGAATCAGACTTGACTTGTGCGATGACACAGGAGAGACGTTCTAATCAGGTTTGTCAGGCCGGCCTAATCCCTGATGTCTGAACCGTGGGCGGGCTGAGACGGGGATGAGGGGAGTCCGGTTACCAGGCAACTGCTTTTGGTTTTCAGCAGTAAAGCGGCGCCGCTTCAGGTACTTAAACACACCTGTGCTGTGAGACAGGCGTCTGATGTTCACATCCGCAGAGACGGACTCAGTTAATACCATTTTTTCAAAGCCGACAGTGATACCGAGTGTGAAACCTGAACCTGAACCTGAGCTGTCAGCTGCCGAGGGCCGATCAGTCCACTGAAGCTTGGACTGTCGGCTTTGGGTCAATAATGATATTTTTTCCTCACTACCTGAGAAACCCAGGTTCCTGAGCTTGGAAAATGCAGGAAATGAAGGCAGTTTGCTTTTATTTGTGACACGTTAAAGGTTCATGGACACGCCGGTAAGGCCCTGGGACCTTTATGAGGGAGTACCTCAGGGAACCTTTTAGGGTCCCCCTGTGGTTGAAATCTGAATGAATGCAGCAGCACAGCACATTTCACATGTCAGATACAGATATTCAAAAATAGATCTATCTATCTATCTATCTATCTATCTATCTATCTATCTATCTATCTATCTATCTTGTGCCTTCTCTCTTTCATCTCCCTCTCAGCCTGAATTCTGTCTCCACTCAGGAAATAATCCTCATTAATGCACATTAATTCTTAATAGAGGGGATAGGGCGCTCTCCTCAAAAAAGATATCTTAATAAGCAGAGAGAGGGGGAGGGAGAGAGGGTGTGTGTGTGTGTGTGTGTGTGTGTGTGTGTGTGTGAAAGAGATTGTGAATGAGAATGAATAAGATGGAAAGAGGGGAGCAGAGAGAGAGAGAGAGAGAGAGTGTAATAAGATTTGATCATAGATAATAACCGTGACAAATAGAACATGGAGGGAAGGAAACAGCTTGAGCATGAATAGAGGTGCTGGTGGTGTGTGTGTGTGTGTGTGTGTGTGTGTGTGTTGGGGGATGGGGGGTAGATCTGGTTACACTCTCTCTCTCTCTCTCTCACTCTCTCTCTCTCTCTCTCTCTCTCTCTCTCTCTCTCATTTCCGCTCCATTACCTAATGGACGCCTCCTCTCAGGCGGCCTGATGGATTGACAGAACAATAAAACGTCTTGCTTGTGGTTCTTTGGTTGTTTGTAGCTCAGAGCTGCAGCTGCTGCCAAAATAAAAGCCCTGATGCTGCTGGAATCGCTTTTTAAAGCTCGTGCAGGTAACCTCACCTGGTGGGCCGAACCCATCCAAAACTCTGACCTCAAACAGATTCAGTCCCTCCTCCGAGCCCCGCCCGCCCTCGTGCACGTGGCCAAAGCTAAACTGCAGCGACATGAGGTGATGCCTTCTTGAGGTGATTGGTTATTTTATTGTGACAAAGAGATAATATTTTTAAACTGACCCAAATCGAGATTTGTCAAGATTATGAAGAAAAAAGTTACAGGAAGTGGTCGGTTCTGCTGCTTTACCAGCTCTGATTTCCCCTCACATTTCCCCTGAGGTAGCTGTAAGTCTAGAAAAAATAAAAACAGTTGAAGAGCTTCACTGAAGCCACATCACACTTTATTTTACAGCTGCAGCGTTAGAAACCCGGGGATAAGGCTCTGAGCGAGGCTGGGCCGTGAATGACGAACCAGCGACACACACACACACACACACACACACACCGGCGAGAGGATTTGTCGTGTTCTGCTCAGTTCCAGATAACATTTATCTAACGTCGTGTCTCACTCCTGTCATGTCTCACTCCAGTATCTTACGTCTTGTCATGATATTCTTTTAGACAAATGTCAGAAATGTCATGTCAGACTCCACCCGGCCGTTCCATCTTTACTCTCATCAGACTTGGAGATTGAAGTGATTAGAATTCTGATTCTCCAAATCCATAAAAACCTCAAGTGAAATGGACATTTTTTTAAAACCCGACAGACGAATCACGCGCCTCCGTTCCTGCTGCCTTCATGTCCCTCTCTCGTTTGCTCCGGCTGTAATTAGGAGTCTAGCGAGGGGCCATCTGAAGCCTCGCTGGGCCCCTTCTCCAAACGTTCACCTTTTGAGAAACAATGAAAAACAGAAAGACGTCGTGGGACGGGCCAGAAGTGTCTGTGATGCTGCTGCTCAGAGATAGGAGCTGGGACAATGTGAGGGGCCGACTGGCACAAAGGATAAGAAATCACCATCGTCACGCCACTGTTAGAAAGACCCAAGGCTTTCTGTTTTCTCTTTATCCGCCTCCCATAGAAAGCCTCAAAAACCATGAAAGCCCCAGTGAATTGTTTTGTTTTCTGTTACAGACAAGAAACTGGTTCAGCTGGACATCTGTTTGACAAAATGTTCCCTCCAGGAAATGGTTTGGCTCAAACCACAAATTAATACACAGGAAGTGGAGACAAGAAAACTGAGGACACTAAACTCCTCTGTCAGACGCGTCCCTGAGAAAGAGGTTTTAGGTCCCGTTCAGACTGCCGGCCCAAATCTGATTTGTGGCAAATCCAGATTGCAGTCAGATTTATTTGATCAACTCAGCAAAAAAAAAAAAAAAAAAAAAAAAAAAAAAACATATGCTAAACAATTGGTGCAAATCAGATTTAAGCCACTTTTGCACGTGTTTCAAAATGAGATTGAAATCCGATTTCTACACTTTTCAAATTGTCCTGAATGTCACCTGCGACCAGGGGCGGACTTACCATTAGGCAAAACTAGGTGGTTGCCTAGGGCCCCAAGTTCCTGAGGGCCCCATAAAACTCCTCATACACTTATGGTTAATACAGTTATTACTTATTTGCGCACATTAATTATGTTTTTGATTAAAATCCTTTCGCTAAAATGCCAGCAGAATGCTTATCGTATTATGTGTCTTGGGGCCCCTGTTTTGTGTGTTGTCTTCTCATTTCAGAGGGCCCCATGCCTGCCTTTGCCTTGGGCCCCAAATTTCTTAAATCCGCCACTGCCTGCGACGCGTCACATGACGGTGGTTTTGCGTTTTGAGACACAGACAATAAAAAACACAGCCGGCTCTGCAGACTGGAGTTGAGAACCAAATCAGATTAGCCTCCAATCTGCACCCAAACTGAGCTAAACTGTTGTCCATCTACCAGGCCAGATTTATTCACAGGATTCTTAATCTGACTTTAAGCCTAAAACCTTTACACTGCCCGCTGTTCCTCTAATAATTAATAATAATAATTGGTGCCTTTGATGAAAACAGATCCCAGGTCTGGACACTTGAGTCTCGGCAGGCTGAGGTGGAGATGCCGGAACGTAGCAGAGCTTTGAAAGGGACGCAACACAAGTCCATCGACACAAATGGACATAAACCTGAATTACACACAAATTCCCTTTCTAAATCCACTCACAATTTTTTTTTTTTTTATAAACATCACCAACAACAGCACACCTCGTTGCCATGCTTGTTTTTGTGTTCTTATGCTCGAGTTCCTTGTAGCCTCTTTGCTGTTTTATCAGTCAGGTTGTGATTTGAGCACTGAGACAAATGACCGTTAGTTTCCTGAGAGGAAGCTGCTGTGCTGAGCTGCAGGCGGAGGAACAGGCCTGAAGCCTCTGCTGTTCAGCTGAGGCCGGTTTCCCCTCCTGACTCCTGTTGTTGTTGTTCCTGCTCCCCGGCTGAGCCTCTGTCAGCGCCGACGGCTCCAAACACCAAAACCCACAAACCCACCGCAGCCCGACTGAAAACAGCAAGACGGACGAGTCAGGCGTCTTTGTGCTCGATCCCGTCTCGAAATCAGCCGTGTCACTGCCGCCGTGTCAGCCGGTGAACCTGAAATAAAAAAAAAACTAAACCTGGGTGTGAAAAAAGCCTTTTAGTTAACAGAAATAAAAATAACAATGAGACTTCTTTAGGAACAAAAAAAAAAAAAAAACGAACTGAAACAATATTGTGTTCTTATGCATTACACATGCACACACACACACGCACACATGCACAAACATATGCACACACACACACACACACACACACACACACACACACACACACACACACACACACATATTCCTGGAAGGTAATGCATCACTTTCCAGGAACGTGTGTGACTCACATGCATCAATGTTAACAACATCATATCTGTGCACGGCTGTTAAATCTGAACCTCAAACTGTTAATTCATCACCAAACATCATGTGTGTGTGTGTGTGTGTGTGTGTGTGTGTGTGTGAGCACGTGTGTCTACGTGCGTAGGTGTGTGTATGTCCTGTATAAATAGCCTCAACCCCCCTTTTCATTTGGTTTGTGTGTGTGTGTCTGTGTGTGTGTGTGTCTGTGTGTCTGTGTGTGTGTGTGTGTGTGTGTGTCTGTGTGTGTGTGTGTGTGTGTGGTCCTGCTGTCCTGCAGCAGATATTTATGACTTTAATAAGCTCTGAGCACTCTGACATTTCACCTGCAGCAGCTCGCCCCTGTCCAATCAGCGCTCTGCTAAATGTCACCCTGCCACACACACACACACACACACACACACACACACACACACACACACACCTGGCTCGCTCTGCATGCGACGCTCTGCGCCTCATTATCTGCTGTGACCCGCCGCTCGCCCGGAAATGAAAAGCCACAGAGTCGGACACACAAACAGCTGGCGGCCGCCTGACGCCGCCTCGCCAGTATTTTAGTTAATCTGAAGTTAATTAAAATTTCTTTTTTTTATTATTATTATTATTTGGGGCATTTCGGCACCACAGGCTCAGAGAGCAATGGGATTTTTAATTGGATGTTTAAACTATTTTAGTAATTTATGACTAAACCTCGGCTCCTACAGAACTACTTTATTTTATTATTTTATTTTATTGTCGTTTTATTTTATTTTATTTTATTTTATTTTATTTTATTTGAAATGTGCCAGTGTTAATGTATTAATCTTTTCATGCAATTTTATTTCATTTTCATTGCATTATTTTATTAATTTGAAGTTAATTCAAATTTCTTTTCTTTTAAGATTTTTTTTTTTTTTTTGGCTTTTTTGCTTCATGAGCCCATCAACAGGAAAGACTGGGATATGATTTTGTTTATCTTTATTATATATTTTTTTTCTGTACTTGTATACTTCCTCGTGTCTGCTCTCTCCCTCTGACCAATCACAGGCCGCTCTCATCTCATCTCATCAGCGCTAATTGTCCCGTTGCCATGGGAACGGGCTTGTCAGGGTCTCTGCTAATCAACAGAAATTAACATCTGATGCCTCTGCCTCACTCATGATGAGTGAGGCAGATTAGAGTATTGGAGTATTAAAACAGTTTTCATATTCGTTCAGGTGACACTGAAATATGTGCAATAAAATGTTAATAATCAGAAATATATTTGAATTAGCAGCTTGAGCTTTTCTCTCCACAACCAGGACCCGTTTTTTTTTTTTTTTTCTGAAAATGAATATCTTTGCCCAAGTCAAGTGCTGCCCAAATCCTGATATTTTGTCACAGTGTGTGAGTGTATTGTGTTTTCATCATTCCTTATTTCATTTCCACACCTGTGATTTTTTTCTCCTCCCAGCTTTGCGTTCTGGTTCTTTATTAAAAAGGTTTATTTTGGTTTGGCTGCTGGATTTTGTGTGTCTGTGTCGTTCTCTTACATCCAGGATCCACTTTCTCCATCAGGCAGGTTCCACACCGCCGCCACCTCAAGCTTCATTTTAATATCACCTGATAACCACAAGACAAATTATTTTATTTGAGTTTTTTTTTTCAGTTTTTGCTGGTGTTTGTATCTGATAGGTCCAGGCTGCTCTTCATGGCTCAGACCAGGGTTTATTCAGAGGAGGTATTTTGATCAAACACACTCAGTTTTTTTTTTGTTTGTTTTTTGTTTTTTGAAGTAAATGATTTCATTTACCCCGTCCTGACTTTATTTTTTTATTTTTTATTTATTTTTTTCAACAGCGTGCTGACATGCCCTTGTTCTAACTTCTTATTGTCCACAACATGGTTGTTTGACAGAAAAGCCATAATTCCCTAAATTGTGTGTTTTGTCACTTTTTCTGTAAAAATATGTGTATTTTTGGTGCAAAAATACATGCATTTGTATGTATTTTTTTACAGTGTGCAGACAGTGGTTATATCTCACTGTATCTTACTGACTTTGCCTGTATAAGCTCTACTGCAGACTGCCTGATCTCTCTCTCTCTCTCTCTCTCTCTCTCTCTCTCTCTCTCTCTCTCAGGTGTGACAGGACTCGTCCACCTGGATGAAAATGGAGACCGAGAGACGGACTTTGCTCTGTGGGATTTAGCCGACACCAACACCAGCGCCTTCCAGGTGCCGGCAGCTCAACACCGCCTTCACATCTGACTGCCACGCCGCAAAAAATCTCCATCTTAACACGTTATTCAGTCTCCAGTGTCCAAATCTTAAAAAAAAAATCTGACAGTGGGATGAGATAATCCCACTTGTTTCTAACGCTAATCATCTTGTTTACAGAATTTTCTTGAATCAAGAGTCATTTTCTTGATCCTAGTGGCTGATCTGCCTCATTCTGCCCTGTTTCTACACATTTATACTTAATCCCACAAAAAAATTTTGAAACATATGACACTGCATTGGAAACAAGTGGGATTATCAAACTTAATCTGATTTGAAGAACAAGACCAAGACCTGAGCACTCAATATGAAACTAAATAACTTGCTGAGAGTTTTTCTGCAGCATTTATTCTAAAAATAAGTTGCTACTCCAATTAGGTTTAATTTGATTTAATTTCCTCTCTTTGTTGTGTCTGTTTGAGGAAATCCAGTCCGTGTCTGCTGTCTTACATAGAAACCATGGAGGACTGAAAATACCTGCATGAACTGTTAGCGCCTCTTTTATTCAAGTGTTAAACAGCAGCCATAGATATTTTCAGTTGAGCGCCTTGATAACACGTAGATTAAATGACCACACCGCTGATTTTGGATCCCCATGAACAAAAAAGAACACATGACATCTTCCACACTAATATGAACCCAGGCTATTGTAATGTAGACATTGGTGTACCACAAGGCTCTATTCTGGGCCCATTAATGTTTCCTACAGACATGCTGAGATGCTGTGAAATCATTTGTAATTTTACCGCTGATCTATAATTCACTCTGCATGGATAACATAGAAACACAGTGGCCAGTAAAAGGCCACTCCAGTGATTTTGAAAGTCTCTGAACATTCAGAAGAACTGGGATGGGAATGGATGCGATGGGAATCACTGGGATGCTCCTTTAAGAAAGTTTGTAGAATCACTCTTAGTGAAAAGAAGAAAATGCTCTTAACTTTTAAGATTCATCCTGATTGGAAAACGAGGCCGGGTCCGTCTGATTGCTGATTGTTCTCAGCTGCTCACCTACAGGTCTGCTGTCGATCCTGGTGGAGATCACCGTCATTAAATTTCATCAGTTCCTCCAGATTTCTCTCTTCATCTTCCTTCCTCTAACCTCCTCATCTCTTGCTGTGCTTCTGTTCTCTCCTTTTCTAATCAGCTGCCTCTTCATCCATCAACCCTCGCCACACTTTTCAGTCTTTCTCTCTCAGCTTGCACCTCCTTCTTTCTCTTTTCTTTCTCTGTTTGCCATCAGCCTCCTTTTCTGAGCTGTAGACACCAGACAGTCATCAGTGGAAACTCACTCAGTCCCATCAGGGTTTATCCAGAACCTCTGGACCTGTCATGCAGCAGGTCACAGAAACAGAGACTTATGGGTAAACACACAGCATGGAGGTACATTGCTGTTACGTCACTGTTTGAAAAAAATGAGCTCGTCCGTCTCGCTCTGACGCCCACGGGTCTGCCGGTTCACACGGTGACATTTTGGTCGCTAACTTGTTTAATCTCAGGGGAGGAAATTCCCCTCAAAGGGCAACATGTTCATCTAAATAAATGTCAGCGTGTGCGACGGCTCGAACACGCCGACGCTTCATATCCACCTCACCAATCTCTCCCATCTTCTGTTCTGATGCCACGTTCACGCCACATGGTATTTACCGTCAGCACCGGCTCACGATTTGTAAACAGCGTTCACGTCGACGTCAAACTCGTAATTATAACTCATAACTCATCTTGTATTTTTCTGAAAGCTCTGATATATCTGTCTAAGAGGTAAACAATGTAGAGGTATGTGGAAAATGGCGACCGTTAGACATTAATGAATCCAAATTTAATGGTACTTTTATCATGCATGCTTTTTTAACCCAACAAACCGTACATTTTGTCAAATTAACGTTTGCTTATTTTACGCTCCTGTCCACTCTGTAGTCACAGTGCCAAACTGCAACTGGTGATAAAATCAAGCCACACGCTGTGTTCATTAGTTAGTAAGTTATTATTGTTAATAAAAACCAAGGCAAATAAGGTGTTAAAAAAAAAAAAACGGAACTGAAGTGAGGCTTTAAAAAAAAACGATAGCTGAAACTGTAAAGTGTTTTTACAAAACTAACTAAAATCAACTAAAATAATACAGAAAATGTCTTTCGTTTTCGTCTTTGTCAGTTTATTTGGTTGTCCATCTGTCCAAATGGTATGATGTTTAGTTGAGTTTTTCATTGCATAATATTTTTGTGATCTTTTTGAATGTCTTCTCTGACAAATACTCCATATTACCAAAAAAAAAAAAAAAGAGACTAAAACTAACACTGAAACTAATAAAAGTATTTTCAAACAGTAAAAGCTTAACTATTCTAGCAAACCCATCTTAAAAACACATTAAAACTAAATTAAGATTGAAAACAAAAAGTCAAAAGCAAATGACAATACAAACATCAGGGGCTGATATGATTGGCTGAAACCGGAGGACGTCCCCCACTTTTCTTCCCTTTTTCTTATTTCTAATTTCTTGTGTCTTTAAACCTTGTTTTTGGACTTTTCAGTCTTTGTGCTGTCTCCTGTTTTTAAAGCTGCCCTCAAACCGAAGCCCCGCCCTCACTGTTTGATTGACATGTGTCTGTGTTTTGAGGTGCGCTTGTTTTTCTCTCCAGATCGTGCTGGTGTACAACAGCTCTGAGGAGCAGCTGACCTCCATGCCCGGGACGGCCCCGCACTGGCCAGGGGGCGCCATTCCCCCCGACGTTCCTCCCTGCGGCTTCAAGAACGACAACCCCGTCTGTCTGGAAAGTCAGTCTCACACACACACACACACACACACACACACACACACACACACACACACACACATACACACACTCACACACACACACACACACACACACACACACACACACACACACACACACACACACACACAGACACACAGGCAGTGATCTGTCTCTCTCTCTCTCTCAGAGACCATCACCATCCACCAGATGGTCTCCATCATGGTCCTCTTCATCATCATCATGACCCTCACCATCACCGTCTTCATCTACAGGTGAGGAGATCTGTGGATTAGATTAGATTAGATTAGATTAGATAAAATTCAGTCAGATTAGATTAAATTTGACTGAGTCGGATAAAATCAGATTCAATCAGATTAGATTAGATCAGATTCAGTCATATTATTTTTAAATTAGATTTGATCAGATTAGATTAGATTCAGTCATATTAGATTAAATCCTGATTAAAACTGAATTAGATTGGTTCAGATTCAATCAGATTACATCAGGCTGAATCAGATTAGATCAGATTTAATCAGATTAGATTTAGGCATTAGATTAGATCAGATTCAGTCCGATTAGATCAGATCAGATTCAGTCAGATCAGATAAGACTAGATTCAATCAGATTAGTTCAGATTAGATTAGATTACTCATATTAGATTAGATTAGATTAGATACAATCAGGTTAGACGAGATTAGATTGATTGAGGTCACATCTGATGAAAATATGATTGATTTGATTTGATTGGACCAGATTACATTAGCTCTTATCGGATGAGATTGATTTTGATCAAATCAGATTAGAGCAGATTAGATGTGCTGTGTCCTCGTGTTCTCACAGAGATTATGCTAATCCAACAAACAGTAGACTAGAAATAAGAACCTGACAGAGAGTTTTAACATAACTTCACATAGCTTCAACAGGTGAGTTACCTGCTGGGTGAGGTCAGAGGTCATCGACAGGTCACATGTCTGGAAACGACCAATGGGAGGACAGGAAACAGACCAATAGAAAAGCATTGCTGTTTATACTCTTGTTCATCTGTTCTTTCTTTCTTTGGCTCTGATGTATTGTTTCCTCACAAAATACACACTTCAACACACACACACACACACACACACATACACACACACACACAGGAGGCTGAAGCTGGAGAAGGAGCTGGTGGCTCAGCTCTGGAGGATTTCCTGGGACGACATCCAGATGAGCAACCTGGACAAAGTGCTCCGCAGCGGCAGCAAAATCACCCTGTCACTGGTGAGCACACACACACACACACACACACACACACACACACACACACACACACACACACTCTGCCTCTGTCTGGGAGGCTGTTCTCTCTCTTGTTACTATCTTTGTTTCCTGCAGTATAATGCACTTTGTGATGATTCCATTTGTTACAGCCTCTATAAATATACTTGACTTCAAACACACACACACACACACACACACACACACACACACACACACACACACACACACACACACTCACTCTGTGATTCTGTACCTGTCTTCAGAGAGGCTCTAACTACGGCTCCCTGATGACTGGAGATGGAAACCTGCAGGTTTTTGCCAAGACGGGATACTACAAGGTGTGTGTTGGTCCCTGTGGCAGATCTGTGTGCTGATTCTAAGCAACTATTTCTAGAGGAAGGGTTGTTTTTGTGTTGTTGTTGTTATTATTTTAGATGTCGTGTTTCATATTTGATTGTATATCTTTTGCGTGCCGTGACTTGCTGATAGCTGCGACCCAGTGACATCAACAGACTTTTTTATTTATCCATCTGGCTGCATCTGAGATTAGGACGATGTAAGGCAGGAGGAGCGTTTTGAACCTTTTCTCTTTTTCACATTGTTATTTCTGCATCTTTGACTTTGAACAGGGAAATCTCAACTGGAAAAAGTTAATGAAGATTTCCCGGGTTCAAAGCTGTGACAACAACAACAACAACAATATTGTTTGAGGGTTTAATTTTCTCACAGTTTATCTTCCTGTTCCAGTCTGTCTGGTATAAATTTGACCAGAGCACAAAACAGAAATAATCATTTTAAAACTGTCTTGTTATTTTCCACAGAAGCTTAAAATGCCTCACTGGGAAATTTCTGCAAAGCTCATGACCAACTTGTCCAAGATAGTTTCCTCTAGAGAGAAATAAAAAACGCCAAAATTGTCAGCGGCTTTCGCCCCCTTGGCTGCCCTTCGCCCCCCTTTCCCCCTTTTCACACAGCTTTCACCACCAAGTCCATCCTCACATCTTAACGGGATTCATTCAGGATTCAGGGTTTAGAGTTCAGATTACAACAGGGATTAATCTGAGGCTCATTAATCTGGTGAGAGTGTGTGTGTGTGTGTGTGTGTGTGTGTGTGTGTGTGTGTGTGTGTGTGTGTTGCCGCTGAGCGATCTTGCTGTGTGTTTTCCCAGGGCAACATCGTGGCCATCAAATACACCAACAGGAAGCGCATCGAGCTGAACAGGAAGGTCCTCTTTGAGCTGAAACATGTGAGCGCCCCCTGGCTGTCACTCCACCTCTCAGCCATTCAGACAAAAACACACACAACACAATCAAACCTCCATTTCTCCAAAAATTATAGAATTATAAAATCACCAAAAAAAGGTCCTTAGACCAATAACTAGTCGTAAAAAAATCATGTGGGAGAGTGATGCTTGGTAAATAAAAGAACAGGGAAGGTTTTAAGTGATTGACTTAGACTTAGACTTTCTTTATTGTCATTGCACAAAAAAAAAAAAAAAACAGCAGTGAGTTTTTTGCAGTGAGTTTGATTGTTAAAGATTATTGCTTTAGCACAAAAGTCCTGAACAAACCTGAAAACATGGAAAATGAATTAAACTTCCTATTAAATTTCCAATGTCTTGAAATGTTCTGATATTTGCTTTATTGTAGAATAATAATCTGCATTTCGGGGGTTTGCCGGTGAATGAAAATGTTGTGTTGTAGATGCGGGACGTCCAGAACGAACACCTGACCAGGTTCATCGGAGCGAGCGTCGACACCCCCAACATCTGCATCATCACAGAGTACTGTCCCCGAGGGAGCCTGCAGGTACACCTCACCTGTCTGCCTGTCTCTGCCTGTCTGTCTGTCTGTCTGTCTGCCTGTCTCTGCCTGTCTGTCTGTCTGTCTGCCTGTCTGTCTCTGCCTGCCTGCCTAACTGTTCCCCTGTCTGTCTGTGTTTTGTCTGCAGGACATTTTGGAGAATGAGAGCATCACTCTGGACTGGATGTTCAAATACTCCCTCATCAACGACATCGTCAAGGTACGCGCTCCTGATTTACCTGCCGTGCGTCTCACCTGTGTCACGCCACGTTACATCCTGATGCAGCCCGGGTTGTGCACAGTCTTTTGATAATGCTGTTGTTGTTGGTGATGATGTCAATATTGATAATGATATTGATGGTCTCCTGACTGTTCTGTATTATCTGTTTTTTTACTGTAAAGCACTCTGTGTATTCGTACTGTGAAGGGCGCTATATAAATAAAATTTTACTTTACTTTTACTAGAGAAAATCAGGGCCAACAAAAGACGTTCACAAGTCGATGTGAGATCGTTCTCTGTAGCAGGCGATCGATTTGTTATCAGTGTAGTCGGCTGCAGTAGCACTGACTCTTCTTCATATCTGGATGAGTTGTTATAATTGTTTTATTAGTGGGGTGGGTTACCGAAGAAAATACTTTAAAGGCTGTCAACCAAAATCCGTTGCTGATGTCAGTATGTTGAGAGCGGGCTGTGTTGTGATTTCAAATGAATGGAGTTTGGGAGGCATTTTATTTTGTGTGTGGTGTGTTACAGCAAAATGATCAATACAAAATGTCTCAACAAATAACAATGTTGAAAACAAAAAAGGTTCTTTATTTATTTATTTTTTTTTCTGTTACTGCAGGGAGTGTAAAGCACTGAAAGGGTACCGCTGGGTATTAATATGATAAGAGCTCAATGAGAACAAAGTCTTTATCTTTAAAAGAAGATTCAAAACGTTCCTTTTCACTCCAGCCTTTAACGAGCTCCTCTTTCATTTTATTTCACTCATTTGATTGTTTTATTGGCATTTCAGTTTTTATTTCAAAGTTCTCGTCTTTAGCCTTTTCTTCTTTTTTAATTCCACCCTGTGCTGTGTTTTATTCTTTTTAATGTTTTATTGAATGTCTTTTCAAATGTTCTTCTTTTTATTGTGAAGCACTCTGAGCTGCAATTCTTGTATGAAAGGTGCTATACAAATAAAGTTTTATTATTATTATTATTATTATTATTATTATTATTATTGAGTATAACCAAAGTATAATTGTGTGTTTATTCTGTTTATTCTCTCTCTCTCTCTCTCTCCCCCCCCCCCCCCTGCAGGGCATGGTCTTCCTCCATAACAGCGTCATCGTGTCTCACGGGCAGCTCAAGTCCTCTAACTGCGTGGTGGATAATCGCTTCGTGCTGAAGATCACAGATTACGGTCTGTCCAGCTTCAGGATCGAGGCGGACGCCGCCGAGGACGCTCACGCCTACTACGCCCGTCAGTGTCACATCAGCTGATCACACTTCACTTCCTGTTTTCCTCGTCAGCTCGCTCACACTAACAGCCCAGCTCCTCTTCTTCTTCTTCTTCTTCTTCTTCTTCTTCTTCTTCTTCTTCTTCTTCTTCTTCTTCTTCTGTTTATTCCAGTGGAAATGTAAAACACATCACTTCCTGTGACACACATTTAAAATAAATGTTGCAGGCTTCAGCTCAGAATGAGCTCTTAGCTCAGGGCGCCAGAAATCAGAGAATATTTTTATGAATCAAACGGTGAAATTTGTTCCTTCTTCTTCTTCCTCCTCCTCCTCCTCTTCTTCCTCCTCCTCCCCCTCTTCCTCCTCCTCCTACTCCCCCTCCTCCCCCTCCTCTCCTCCTCCTCCCTCCTCTTCCTCCTCCTTTTCCACCTCCTCCCCGTCCTCCTTCTCCTCCTCCTCCTCCCTCTTCTTCCTACTCTTCTCCCCCCCTCCTCCTCCTCCTCCTCCTCCCTCCTCTTCCTCCTCTTCTTCCTCCTCCTTCTCCCCTCCTCCTCCTCCTCTTCTTCCTCCTCCTCTTCCTCCTCCTCCTTCCCCTCCTCTTCTCCTCCTCCTCCTCCTCCTCTCTTCCTCCTCTTCTTCCTCCTCCTCTCTTCCTCCTCCTCCTCTCCTCCTCCTCCCCTCCTCCTCTCTTCCTCCTCCTCTCTTCCTCCTCTTCTTCCTCCTCCTTCTCCCCTCCTCCTCCTCCTCTCTTCCTCCTCCTCTTCCTCCTTCTCCTTCCCCTCCTCTTCTCCTCCTCCTCCTCCTCCTCTCTTCCTCCTCTTCTTCCTCCTCCTCTCTTCCTCCTCCTCCTCTCCTCCTCCTCCCCTCCTCCTCTCTTCCTCCTCCTCTCTTCCTCCTCTTCTTCCTCCTCCTCTTCCTCCTCCTCCTCCTCCTGCTCTTCCGCCTCTTCCTCCTCTTCCTCCCCCTGCTCCTCTCTTTCTCCTCTTCTTCTTCCTCCTCTTCTTCTTCCTCCTCTTCCTCCTCCTCCTCCTGCTCCTCCTCCTCCTCCTCCTCTTCCTCCTCCTCCCCCTCCTCCTCCTCCTCTTCTTCCTCCTCTCTTCCTCTCTTCCTCCTCCTCCTCCTCCTCAGGGAGGTTGTGGATGGCTCCTGAGCTGCTCAGACTGGAGTCTCCTCCTCCTCGGGGAACACAGAAAGGAGACGTCTACAGTTTCGGCATCGTCCTGCAGGAGGTGGCGCTGCGCCGCGGAGTGTTTTACCTGGAGGGAGACCCGCTCAGCCCCAAGGGTAGGACACACACACACACACACATACACACACACACACACGCACACACACACAGCAGTGTCTCTTCATGGTCCTCACTTGAAACAAACCCAAGGAGTTTTGCGTAATGCACCTTTAATGATTGCACCTTTTGAATCTGTGGAGTAGATGTGTTGTCAGTGTTGTCAGTTGTTTATCGGTTATATTTATTGGTATTATTGATTATATTGGGATTACAGGGAGGCTAAATCTGGTGTAATCTAATCCCGCCTGTCAGTCGGCATGCAGGCCAGCGCCTCAGTGGATTTGCAGGTGCAGTTTGTGCTTCATCGGGGCGAACTAGTCCTTTTTGTTTGTGGAATTTTATCCTTCTTTTTATCCTCCTACTTTCCACTTTAGCTGCTGAAGAGCTAAACTGTGACTCTGCACGTTCAGGGTTTCCTCTCCAGAACGTTCCTCTGCTCTCCTCCCAGAGCGAGCAGTGGGGTTTCAGAGCTGCCACATCACTCCTCCTCCCTTTCCTCCAGCCGCTGGTTTCCATTCATTCCACTACGATATGAACATGAACTTTCAGAGCCTTCACACTTTCTTCACTCCAGTTTTCCATCAGCAGAATAAAGTCCTCCACATGAGTTTTCCTAAAAGCAGCAGCACTGTTGGCTTTTCAGGACTTTTTCACACTGAAACGCTCCCTCCTCCTCCTCCTCCTCCTCCTCCGCCAGGGAAAATAGTCCCTAAGAGGGGAAATGTTTTGCTTTCCACAGCCAATTATCAGCTGTGTGGTTTCTGGATGTTGAGGACTTTATTCGCCGCAGAGGCAGAACATTATAAGAAACTCCCATCTTGACTCTGTGTTATGAAATCTTCCCCTACATTATTTGCAAAATGGTTTGTTGACAAGGAAAATGTCGGGAAACTGTAATAAATGGGCCAAACATTCAAAACCACTAAAACCTGTGATGATCTAATCCGAATGTTCAACACAGTCAAACACAGTCACGGCGAGAGAGCGAGGAAATTGCTCGTGATTTGTTTTCCACTTTCCCCAATGATTAGAAAAAAAAAGAAAAAACCCTAAAAGATGAAAATTCATTTCAGCCTCTGCAACACAACACAGACTTGATATTTTTGTCATTTGTGAAACATCTCATTCTTTTCATATCTGTCCAGAACGGCAAACATGCGTACGCTGTCTTTTATCATTTATAGCCTTTTAGTGGCTTAACCCTCGAAATGCCACAGAGCTCATCCACCACCATGTGTTCACAGTATTCACAAAACTGCTGCCTCAAAAACACACTGAACTGATTAAAAAAAAAAAAAAAAAAAAAGGAGTGTGATGTATAGTTTTGTTTCCATAACGACGAGCTTCAGGTCGTGAACTTTTCTCTGCGCTGTAATTTTCACCTTCATGAAGAGGCTCCTCTGCAGCGGCTCAGGAGCAGCTGCTAATGCGTCAGCCTCGGTGTGAATGTGTTCCCGGTCAGGAGCGTGATCACAGCTCATGCATATGCCTCTACAGGGCAAACAGGCACTTTTTTTTTTTTTTTTTTTTTTTTTTCCCATTCAGGGGTCTACACCTGATGCACTTCAGCTCTGCAGACCAAATCACTCCGTGTATTCAGCTCTATTTTCTCCACATCCATCATTTGGAAACCTGTCACACCGTTTCTGTTTTTGGGATCACGCTGGAATACAAACTGTGATTATTTTTCAGCAGGTGATGGTTTGAAAGCAGCGAGTTGGCAGGAGCTGCCTGCTGGTTTGGCTTTGCAGCGTAACGGCGGTGACACATGCACTGTTGTAATTGGAAATGGACGAGTGGATGGATGGAGACTGCTGAAAAAAAAAACTGCAGGGCTTTGCTCCATCACTGGTCCATTAAAAATAAACTTTCAAAGTCGGATTCACCTCGAGAACTCCTTACTTGTTTAATTTTTTGAGGTGTGATTGTAAAATAATGTTGTTTTAAAATATGCAGGTGTTGCATCTCACTGTAATCAGTGAGGCTGCACAGGTGATGACTGGTCGTGACCGTGGCGAGCGATGCGATACGACTTCTTTCCCCAAAAAAACTGATGCACAGCAAAATTTATAGAGCTGAACTTGACCCACGCCCACCGGCTGCTCCGAGACAGAACAACAGAGTGCAGTTCAGGGTTTTGTCCAGAGGGGGCAGCACTTAGCCCCTGTTAAACAGAGCAGAACATGTGTGGGTAAGTGGGGCTAAATGCTCTAAACCGATCAGTCCATTTGATCCAGATATTGATCAGTTACTGGACTGTTCCTGTCGATATTTCTGCTGCAGACAGAACTGTGTGTTGAGCTGAAATCCATGGCTGTAAAATTATGTCGGTTTCTCAAAATTTCACGAGCACTGAGACTAAAAAAAATAAATTTTTGTGTCTAAATGGTTGCACATTTCCTTCGTCTGAGCTCCGAGAAATGTGGATCTTCTGAAACAGCGGCTTCTTGTTTTCACTGAGGCACAGGAAAAACAAAAAACCCCAAAAAGTCCCACTGACCGCTGTTCATTTGACTCTGTTTGGCCCAGGTTTAGCCTCTACGTCGCCCCCTGGAGGTGGAGCTGTCTCCTGTGTCCCCATGTAGCTGCTCCGCTGCTCCTCACCCATGTTGTTGTTGTCAAGGTGGATGAACGTCGGCAGGGTTCAGCCGTGGTGACGCTCGGGCTCTGTCCCGATTCAAAGGCTGTACGCTGCCTAGAGCTGTGTCCCAATTCAGGGTCTGCATCCTTTGAAGTCGGCATTTGAAGGCCAGTCACAACACTGCGCGAAGGCCTGTCCCAATTCATCCAAAGTCAAAGGATCCTTCAAATTCACACTTCAAATGCGTCCTCCTTTTCAGCCGTTGGTAGCCGATTCAGAGCACCGCGACTATCCTTCTCGGGCTCCCGTATCCCAAGATGCTTTGCGTGCTGCTGCTCAGTCTAAAAAAGTTAACTGAAATGGCTACGGCGGCATCTAAATTCAGATTTCACTACTATAAAATATTCGGTTTTTACTCATTTGATCATCCAACGTCATTCATGTTAAACCAAAACCCCTTTCTTTACTGTTTTGTCTTGTCTGACGGAAAGAAGCGTTATCTTTCTGTCTCCGGAGTTTGTTGTCATGGGAACGGCGGTGACCCGACTAGGAAATACTCCGAAGGCTAGACCGTCCCGTTTGGTTGACGGGGAGGACGTTTCGGTTGAAGTCCGGGTCCTCCGAAGGCCGTGGACTTCGAAGGATGCAGGATGACTTCGAAGGATGCAGACCCTGAATTGGGACACAGCTTAGGTCATATTTGTAGGCTGCTTACGTCACGGCGGCGCGACAAGTGTTGGGTCCTGCAGGGTCCTGCAAACGCCAACAGATCCAGCCTATTTTTGACTCATTTGCAGGAAACACCTCCACGATGCTTCGCGGCCGACATCACAGCCTACTTCCCAGGGTACCTTTCGGTCCAGTTGAGTTTCTGGATCAGCCACCATTGCTGGAACTATGAAGCCTGTTTTAGACCGTCTTAATGTTTATATCATGACGTTTTGATAAGTTTTCATGCCTATAATTACCACCATAGATTCGGTTTAGCTGTTAACTGTATCCCAACAACGCCTGTAAATGCAACTTTAGTTAGATGAGTTAGATAGGCATTTTGCATGATGTTTCCATAGCAACCATCAGCGCATCAGGTACGTTACAATGTAGCCATGTGTACAGTTACTTTAATTGGGATAGTCTGTTGCAGTTTGTGAGGTGTAACAATTATCTTAATTTCCTGCATCTTCAGGAAGACAAAATAAAATAAAATACATCAAACTACAGAATCAATGTTGTCCATCTTGAGAGCGTTGAAGCTGCTTATCATTTGGTTTCATGCACAGGTGTTCACCGACACACCTCCCAAACCTACTTCAGCATTTTACGCTGCATCACTCGAATGCGCTTCGGGAAGCCTCGATAATAATGACGTAGGAATCCTCCGCAGGCTACACCGTCCCAATTCACTAAACTTTTAAACTTGATATCGGCACCTACGTCGGACGCCTCCTACGTGGGCACCGTGGGCTGCGACCTGGTAGTCATCCAGCCCTTCCATTGAGACAGACCCTCGGATGCAGAGACGGAGAGGTCGAGTGTTTGGGCGGTGACGCTGCAGGCGCTCACAGAGCAACAAGAAGAATGAATATGAGAATGAATATGAGACCGTGAAGAAACGAGGGGAAATTGCTCCGAGGTTTTGTCGGCTTTTCTGTCTCTTGCCAAGCCACAAAGTCAGAAATCACATCTGGACTTTCTCGCTCGTTCATTTTTCTCTCGTTCTTAAAGGGGAAAGTGACTCCAAGATTCGAGGTGAAGGTTGAGTTTTTAGGGGGTGAAATTTCTCCCAGCTTTGATTTGGAGTCAGTCCATGAGCACCGAGCGCAGCGTTGATTAAACGAACCGCTCCCACGTGGAAACGACATGCACGGTGTTTCAGACGCTTCTCCTCCCAAGAGGGTTTTGTCGTCTGCTGTTGTTTTTCTGTCGTTCGGTTTCGGCCGGCTGCTGTTTGACACGGAGATGAGCTGGAGGTCGGTGGGCGGAGCGATGCACAGAGATTCAGTCTGAATCGTGACAAAGACTCAATGAGGGGAATTAGAGAGGCAGGCCGACATGACTGACGCTGAAACCACCAATTACACTGACAGAGCGAGGAGAGGGAAAACACACAGGAGGAGAGAGAGAGACGGGCACAGACAGCAGAGAGAGAGAGTGAAAAAGCTCGACTGGCCAATTAATATGTAGTTTTTTTTTAAATGTTTTTTTTTTTTCTGCTGTGTTGCCAGCAGTGTTGAGTCGCCAGCTGGACGGCGCGGTAATCAGTCAGCAGGACAGTACAGCTAATAACACGCTTTCCTTCCAGTCGTCTTTCCCCTCGAGCTGCTCTCCAAAAATCAAAACGCTGTCCCGTCAGCCTCCGCTCTGCCTCGCTTATTAAAAAACAAAAACAGAAAACAGAGCAGACAAAGGCCCGTTTAGACACTGAGCTGGATGATATCAGACATTAGACGGAAAAACAATGTGTGTGGGACAAACAAACAAAAAACAAACAAAAAAGAGGAATTCTGGGATTTTACTGTTGTTACTGTTATTTGAAAATCACACACACACACACACACACACACACACACACACACACACACTGACCACCACAAGAGAAATACATCTGAGCTGAATCAGGACGGAACAGAGACGAGGACATTTCACTCTGATCCAGCATCACTGAGCTGACATCTAAATATAATATATTGTCTGTCTAATCATAGTTTCTTGCAGGTTTATAAAATATTTTTTTCTTCTTTCCAGTTTCTAGCTAATTTTCTGCAAATTTTCTTGTATTTTTTTTTCTATTTAATATTATTTATTTTATTTTATTTATTTATTTATTTATTTATTTATTTTACTTCTGTTTTCACAAAATAAAATATTTTTGCTTATTTCCAGGGAGATGCTAATTTTCTGCAAATTTTCTTATATATTTTTTTCTATTTAATATTATTTTATTTATTTATTTATTTATTTATTTTTTACTGCTGTTTTCCTAAAGAAATCAAGTGAATTTGCTGAGGTTTTTGTCCCCATGACAAACAAATTGAACTGCCTCTAATCTGAGACTCAAGCACGATGTCTGCAGTCCACAGTCTGCAGATTCTGACAGGTAAGTGGCAGGTGACAGGTGCTCAGCTGACACTCTGACCTGAAGAG
Organism: Myripristis murdjan; assembly: GCF_902150065.1. NCBI lineage: Eukaryota > Metazoa > Chordata > Actinopteri > Holocentriformes > Holocentridae > Myripristis > Myripristis murdjan. The sequence goes on along the minus strand of NC_043995.1, from coordinate 32,598,056 downwards.
AGAGACCGAGGGAAACGTTTGACCTTCAGGTTCTGTGGGAAACAGGTTTATTCCAGCAGCCGCCCCACCTACAGGAAGGTGTTAGAATAACAGTTATGATTATGACTTGATTATGTAGTTCATAACCTCCTGAAGCTGACCTCTGACCTGGAGATGCCCGACACACTCCGGTTCACCCGTGCCCTCCCTGACCCTCCTGCCCCCCCCACAGAGATCGTGGACCGGGTGGTGCTGGGCGAGTGGCCGTGCCTGAGGCCCAGCGTGGACCCGCAGGTCCACAGCCCCGAGCTGGGCCAGCTGATGCAGCGCTGCTGGGCCGAGGAGCCCACCGAGAGACCCGAGTTCAACCACATCAAGCTGCTGCTGCGCAAACAGAACAGGTGTGTGTGTGTGTGTGTGTGTGTGTGTGTGTGTGCGTGTGTGTGTGTGCGGCCGGCTCGGACCGGAGCATCAGCGTCAGGTCCGGTTCACTTCACTGACCGATGCTCAGACTGTCTCAGCCTGATATGAACAGACAGTCTGGTTTGTGTTGTGTTCCTCCTTAAAGTAGTTTCCCCTCAAAATTCCCTTCAAACAGCTTCAAAAAAAGAGAAAAGGCATTTTTCCCCATACAGTGGTCCCTCATTTATCGCGGGAGTTACGTTCTAAAAATAACCCACAATAGGCGAAATCCGTGAAGTAGTCAGCTTTATTTTTTACAATGATTCTAGATGTTTTAAGGCTGTAAAACCCCTCACTACACACTTTATACACTTTTCTCAGACAGGCATTAACATTTTCTCACTTTTCTCTCTTGTTTAAACTCTCAAAGTTCAAACCTTCGTAGAAAAATAAGTCCAGTATTATAGAATGAACGCATTCTGTACTGTACAGGAGACACGGCACGGAGGAGACTGACTGACAATGGTCTACAGTCCCTTAGCCAATCAGGACGCAGAACACAATGTGTTTAAAAAAAAAAAAAAAAAAGCATGCAAAATTGCACTAAAAAAAATCTGCGAAACTGCGAGGCCACAAAAGGTGAACCGCGTTATAGTGAGGGACAACTGTATTTTAAGACGATGTCACATCCATGTTGTGCATCTTATTGAAGCTCCATCACTCTGATACTGAGGGAAATATTCACGCCGTTGTTTTATGGCTGCAGAATCACATCAAACAGAAAAGATCTGCATGTCTCGTGCATCATTTTAGACACGTTTCCCTGGAATTCAGCAGCTCATGTTTGGCATCTTTGGAAACCTCCGGATCTCCACTAAAATTTAAAATAAAGTCACGTGGGTTTGAGCAAATGAGCCGTGAGACTTTAGCTGACCGTCTGCAGAGTCTCCCTGTTTGTCCAAGTTATATTCCGCTGTCACTTTGGTGGCAAATGTATGTCCAGGTTGCAGTTTTCTGATGTTAAATTGCATCATTTCTAGTCACTGAAGTCTTGCTTGTCAGACAGTGACCTCGTGCTGCTGCCTGATGGGAACAACTTGCAGGTTTAAAGTCCTGAACCCTCACATGTAAGATCTGCAAACTGATTCAGTGCTGGAAAACCAAACTAACTTCGAGTTCTGATTCCAGACTGAAACAAAAGGAATCGCCGTCCTTACAGCCCAGCTCTCACACCCTGTATCTGTGTGTGTGTGTGTGTGTGTGTGTGTGTGTGCAGGGAGTCCAGGACCAACATCCTGGACAACCTGCTGTCCCGCATGGAGCAGTACGCCAACAACCTGGAGGAGCTGGTGGAGGAGCGAACACAAGCTTACCATGAGGAGAAA